>NC_142193.1:29605000-29905000 GCF_026936395.1 Plectropomus leopardus
CTGCTTAGAAATAGCCATGGTTGGCTAAAAAACCCTCATGTTTAGGGTCTAAAATGATGTCAGAACATCACTGACAGACCCTTAAAAACACTCACATTTGGGGGCTAAACCGGCGCTGGAAAAACAGTGCCCGGCCCCTAAAAAAATCCCACACTTGGGGGCTTAGAGGCTGCTGGAAAACCTTGAGGGGCTCCAAAAAGACAGCTAAATTTTGGGGCTAAAAAGCCACTGGAGAAGGAGCGACAGTTCGCTGTAAAAAGTGACATTTACATACAATATGCTTTATGCTGCGGGTCTTCAGAGCTCTTTTAGTGTTTTTCTCTGATCCAGGCTTCATGTTTTTACAAGGAAAACGCACTTAGAGGTTTTTGTTTGTTTCGAAGCCAGATAGTCTTTATTGGGAGACTTTGCACAAAAATGCCCCCATTTTATTTTCTCCTGATTTACACAAAGATGTTTTTTTTTTTTAATCCGCTCCCAAGTATTTTTCATAAGAAAGCGGAAAAGCTTTGTTGGTTGAAGTGGCTAAAGTCAGAGAGATTTTCTGGTACAAATAAACACAGGAAGAGGCTGCCATTCGGGAGCATTTTGATTAGACTTAAACCGAGTGTATGTGAGTGTCAGTTGTGTCTATATGCAAACACAAACATCCTCGTTTCCTCTGTGAACCTCTCAGCCGTTCTCACTGTGTCTGAGCTCCGGCAGCCGTGCACTTTCCATACTGCACATAAGTGATTGTTTAGCTATTTTCTGCTTATCCATGACTTTGTCCCAGCTCACTTACACATGTGTTTATTAGAATCCACCATGGCATCATTGAAACTGGATCCCTCAGTTTTGCAGAGCTGTGTTTTAGGTTGACCGCTGAGCTCTCTTGGCCCGCAAAGAGAGGAAATCAAGTTTGTATTTGTTATTAAAGGAAGACGGTTCAGTCAGCGTTGTTGGCATCAAGTGATCGACCTCATTAGTCAAGAAGCCACCGGTTCTACCCTTTGAGTTTTCACTTCAGTGCTTTAGTCACATTCACTGGCATGAAACTTTGTTTTTGTGTTTTTGTTTGCGGTGACTCTTTGTACGGCCCTCAGGAGCTTTTCCTTTCTTTAAACTAGTTCAACAATTTGGAAAATATGAGATCAATACCATCTGTCCAACCCAATAAGGCATAAATGTTGGCATTTTAGGTTTCAGCAAATCACAGAAAAGTTACATTTGTACATTAGTATGCAGCCGATGCATTTTTAACTTTACGTTTCTTCACATTTCAACAACTCTTTGGCTAACGTGTGATTAGGTCTAGGCACAAAAAAGCACTTGGTTGTGGTTAGTAGTATCATGTTTCATTTTGAAATCCAGGTACTTTTGGGGAGCATAATCTCTGCTGAAAACACAGCAATGTCTCAGTAAAAAAAACAATCACTTTGGCACTAAAAGATGCTATTTGGGGGATAAAAGGCTAGAAAAACAGTGACGTTCCCTAAAAAACAAACACTCATGTTTGGAAGCTAAACAGTGATGGGAAGATAAAATCAGCCAAATTTGGAACCTAAAAAAAGCCGCTGGAAAAACAATGAGCGGTCCGCTAAGAAGCACCCATATTTGGGGGCTAATCAGCTGTGGGTAGCTAAAAAAAAAAATTGGGGTCTAAACTGTCACGTCACCTGAAAACAGCCGTGTTTGGGAGCTAAAAAAGTCGCTGGAAAAACAGTGTGGGGTCCCTAAAAAACACCCATGTTGGGGGCCTAAACAGCTACAGGTCGCTAAAAACAAGCAACATTTGGTGGCTAGAAAGTCACATGTGGCCTAAAAAACATCTACATTTAGAGGATAAAAGGCTGCTGGGAAAACACTGACCGGTCCCTAAAAAACACCCGTGTTTGGGTACTGAACAGCCATGGGTCGCTGAAAAACAGACACATTTTGGGGCTAAAAAAGCCGCTGGAAAATCAACCACAGTTGTTTAAAGTCAGCCACCTTTGGGGGCATATAGCCAGTGGAAATGCTGTGATTACTCGCTAAAAAACAGCAGATTTTGTTGTTTGTTGGTCTTGAACTCTTGTCTCCAGCTTGGCCCACCCTGCCATCCGCTCCACCTCCCAGTTATATGAAGTTAGCAACCAAAAATACGTCACTTCAGAAATGTCGATATAATAAGTACATGACAGATGCAAATGTGAAGGATTCGTGGTTTGCATAAACATACAATGCCAACATTTTCTTCCGGAGAATTTCTCTCAATATTAAACTATTCTTTTAAATATAAAGCTTCACTGTGTTTGTCTGCAGAGACTTTAAGAAGTTTCTGCTCCCGGCTAAGCGGTAGTCTGCCTCTTAACGGTCCACAAAATCTAAAATAAGTAGCTTCATTTTTAGCTCCCAGATATGAGAACGTTATCAATGTTCTCATCAAAATTTCTGCCAGAAAACAAATAAGCATATCTCTCAAAATGTTGACTTCCCCTGAAGTTGCCTGTTTGGTGCTTATCTGTTTTGTCATGCATATTCTGGAGGAAGAAGTCATATTCAGCAGCTGACAGAGCGCCAGTGATGACGGCTGCAGTCCTCTTCTTCTCCAAACCATGCAGGCTTTGTTTCACCCAATGTTGGGCTCCGTTTTTCAGACGTTTTGGTCTCTCCGTCTCCACATTCCCACATTTTAACATTTCACCCTCCACCCTTCACCCTCTCCCCATCCTGCATTCACTGATAAACCCCAAAAAGGCTCCATGGGTCAACCTCAATAAAGAGCCATTCTTTCCTAATAAGGTTCCTCTGTGAGAGTAAAAACTCCCTCATGTCACAAGATCAGTTACAAAACCAAACTGGGTAAAGTCGAAGATGTATGATGATCAATCTGAAAGCTTTTAAGGTTTGACATCGAGAGATTTCCAAAGTGACGACATCCTCTACAGCAGGGGACACTTTGATTAGGGGCCACTGTTTCACAATGACAGGAGGCCAGGGGCCAGTCACAGCAGTCCCATACATGCTTCTAGGATTTTAGGGTGTAGGATTTTAAGACATTTCTCAGATTTTGGAATCTTTCGAGGGTTTCAGGGCATTTCTCGGATTTTAGGGCGTTTGTAGGATTTTTGGACATTTCCAGGATTGTAGGACATTTCTAGGATTTTGGGACATTTGAGGGATTTTAGGTCATATCTAGGATTTTAAGTACATTTTTAGGATTTTATGACATTTCTAGGATTGTAGAAAATTTCTTCTCACTTCTAGGACTTTAGGACATTTCCTGGACTTTTGGACGTGTCTTTGATTTTAGAATGTTTCTAGGATTTTGGGATATTCCTTGGGTTTTAGGACATTTCTCAGATTTTGGACATTTCAAGGATTTTTGAATGTTTTTTGGGGTTTAATAACATTTCTAGGATTCTAGGATTTAGGGACATTTCCAGGATTTTAGGTAATATCTAGGATTTAGGGTGTGTTTGGGATTTTAGAACATTTTTAGGATTTTTGGATGGATGTTTTTCGGACCTTAGGGGTGTTTCTTGGACCTTAGGACAGGCTTGGCGAGGACCTCTATTGGGGTTATTTTCATGCTATTTTATGCACTCTGGCACCTTACGTACACTAAAAGTACAAAAACAATCCCCAGTGTGAATCACTTTATTTTTATTATGAACTGAGTAATGCTTTGCGGGCCCACCTGGCACCCTATTGGGGACCAGATTTAACTCGCGGGCCGTGAGTTGAGTATCACTGCTCAACAGAGGCTGTCGTTTACATTTCACTGGCTGCTATGCAGTGGTCAGTGACAGGATACATCATGCTTTCATACATATGTACTTTTTTCCACATTAGCTGCTCGGGGGGTGAGATGTGAACGGGCAGTTTTATGAAAGCTTGTTTTGTTCATACAGCCGCGGTTTGGGATGAGTTCATCTTGGAGGACAGAATGGAAGAAAGAGTAAAAGAGCATTCCCACGTCGGGGAAGGGAAGGGGTAGGCGGGAGGAGGGCGGGGGAGGGATGTGTGACAGGCTGCATGGTCGGGGTGAGTCATGAGAATTAGTAACCGGCCTCTGTGAGATTTATTCAAACTTCTTCAATTACTGACACGCCAAAAAACCCACCAGCACTCTCTGTCGGGGGTCGGATTCTGGGAAGAGCGCGGAGGGAGCGTGGGCCTTTAACACGGGGGAATAAAGTCATAAACAGCTCCTTTTGTGTGGTGATGATGTTGGGGGAAATCCACATCTCGTTCTGGGATCAATCTTTGTTCTTTGTCAGAGTTTCAGGTAACTTGTGATGCAACTTAGAGAGGATATAACATGGGATTCATCGGATGTCCTGTTCTTCTTGTGTTTGTTTGAGCGCCAAAACCACATTCTCTGGGTTTTATTAGCAGCTTTTCCCATCACAAAGTAGTGAATTACTTCCATCAGGGTGTTAGTCTGTGAATGAGAGCATGCAAAGCTGTGTATAAAGGAAGCCAGGCTGCAAACAGGTGGGGTCAGATTACTAATACAATAGCCAATCTAATAGGAAATGTCACAGGTATCAGCCAGACAGACGGACTATAAAGGGAGTCTATCACTGCCGTAGCAAATGAGACAGGAGTGACTTTATGGTACTTAGCATGGAGGTTAAAAATACCCTCTTACAACACTCCATTGTCTCAGTTCAATAACTGCACCTTTCTGGCCAATCGCCTCACTCACTCATTTCTATTCACCAAACGATTGTATAAGCATTTCACCTCCAATGAAAATAAAGCTGTAAATTTCACAGGCCAGACTCGAGGGGCCGACTTCCCGACAGGAAGCGTTTCTATGACAAATGCGGCAAAATGCAAGACGTCTGATAAGGTGGAAGGCACGGCCATGTTGGGTAGATTACATTTAATCGTGTTTTTTTATCTTTAGCATAGAAGTTCTCAACCTGTTTGGCTCATATCCCCTAAAAACAAGGATTGCAACCTGCAGCTCTTTAGTTCCTTTCCAGCGGTTCTGTGTGGCTTCGACAAAAGATTATACATAGATGAATAACTTGAAAAAAAAAACCAGTTTATTTTTGGCCTAAAGTGATTCTTACGTTCTCCAGTTCTCCAATAAGTAGCTTATCCACCTAATCCAAAAAAAAAAAAAATTAACATTTCATGAAAATGTGCCTCATACATCTACAACCTGATGGCTTTTCCTCAAAATTTTGCCAAACCGTTATAGCGGCACGGCACAGCATAGCACAGCACAGCACAACACAACATAACACAACACAACACAAAAAACAAACAAAAAAAACAACCCCAAACCCCCCCAAAACCACACACAAAAAACACCCTAAAAACAAAGCAAAACAAAACAAACAAAAATTCAATACTGCATGGACACTTTTTCTTGTTTAATTCTGCAAAGTTAAAGTACCAAATATTCATAAATAGGGCCCTGCAGAATGGCAACCTTGTAGTAAAATATACTTAGGAATATTAATTTAGACCTGTAAGTAATGTTGGGAGGCTAATTTAGACTTAACAGGCTGTTACCTTCATAACAAAACCTTCACATAAAACTACGACTTCATCCTTGTAATTTTACGACTTATTTCTCATAATATTACAACTTTATTCTCAAAATCACGATATCGATATGCACGATATTATACTCGAAGTCTAACTTCTTCTTCCTTTAACATGACCCTGACCCTCTGTCATAGTCACTGTTATCACTGTTAACTTTATTTTGTGCAGTGCAGGACCACAAAGTTTTACAGCCGCCTCAGGGCTTATCTGTATGATAATATATCTTTCATGATTTTTTGGCTCTATTTTCCTGATAAATATGGTCAAATCAGTTTCTGGGGACATTTATAACGTGTTTTGATATAACTCAGAGCTCCACCATATAAATACACACAGATACTGCAAGCTGAGATTGACCACTTTACCATTGTTGGTAATTGCATCACATTTATCTGTTTATTTGGCGCCGTTCGCCAAATCTTGTGGTGAAAGTGATTTATTGTATATGATGTGTTGTGAGCCACTTTCTTCACACATCTGTTCTGTTACAGTGCAGACACATAAACAACATTTTTACTGCTACATGAAAATCCTTCGATGTAATGAGGCTTATTTGGAAAATTTTTATTTTGACATGCCGAATATCAAAAAGACCTCCCAGTGAGACGCTCTGTAACATAACAAGAATTACAAATTGTATGATTTCATACAGACACCATAAAGTCCAACGCCCTCCCCTCATCCGCCTCTCTCGGCTCATATTCGAGGCACATTTCGTGAAGTAAATATAATCTGTACATTGTTCCATAGTGGTTCCAAAAAAAGGCTGAGCAGCACCCCGTCATTACGAGCGTGCTCTGAGAGTGTGGTGAGGGCCCCGGCGGGGGGAAACCAGCGGGCTGTTTGGCTCACCCAGACCATCACAGAGGCCTGGCTGGGTACGATTCACTGATCCTGTACTTAACTGAAACCAAAAGTATTGTTAGTCGCTCTCTGGTTCTTCTGTGAGTCTGTCGTAAAAAAGAAGAGAGGGAAGCACTTTGGTTGAGTTTAAAACAGAGATACTCAATTTACGGCCCGTGAGCCAAATCTGGCCCCCGACAGGGTGCTAGGAGGGCCCTCAACCATTTTCTAATTCATAATAAAAATGCAGTGATTCAGTGGGAATTGTTTTTGTGCTTTTAGTATACATAAGGTGCCAGAGTGCATAAAACAGCATTAAAATAGAGCTTGTTTTTTTAAAAAAAAACATTTGCCAGTGGAGGATCCCCTGCACCCCCCGACAGAGGTCCTAGCTAAGACCCTAATGTCCTAAAATCCTAGAAACGTCCTATAAAATCCTCAAAATGTCTTAAAATTCTAGAAATGTCCCAAGATCCGATAAACTAACCTAAAATCTTAGAACTGTCCTAAAATCCTGAAATATATCCTAAAATCCGAAAAATGTCCAAAAATATGTCTGAAAATCCACAAAATGTTCTTAAATTCTAGAAATGTCCCAAGATCCTATAAACATCCTAAAAACCAAGATGTCCTAAAATTTTAGAAATGTTCTAAAGACATGTCCTTAAATCCTAGAAAACGTTCTAAAATCCTGGAAATGTTTCAAAAAAAATCTTAATAACGTCCTAAAATCTTAGAAATGTCCCAAAATCTTAGATGTCCTAAAATTCTAGAAATGTCCCCAAATCCTAGAAACGTCCTAAAATCACAAAACTGACCTAAAATCCTAGAAATGTCGTAACATCAGACTAATATCCCAAAATCCTAGAAATTTCTAAAATCCACAAAAAAATTCTAAAATCCAAGACATGTCCTAAAATCTAAGACATGTCCTAAAAACCAAGACATGTTCTAAAATCCTAGAAATGTCCTAAAATGTCTTACCATGTTTGGGGCTGCTGCGCCTGGCCCCTGACCCCTGGCCTTCTGTCATTTTGCAAAAGTGGCCCTTAAGCAAAGCAGGCTGAGTGTCCCTGATTTAAACGTTGTTGTGCTTTGACGTCTCACTTTGAAGCACGTTGAAGTTTATTTAATCAGTTCGCTCTCTGTAAAAAGCCAAAGATAAGGATGTTTATATAATAACCGGGTTGATGTTGGGCCTCTTTCTCTCTGGTTTTGAAACATTTTTTGGTTTTGTTGCAGCAACTCTCCCCTCTTTTATGTCATTTCCTGTGGCTGGAGACAAGAAATGTGTGTGAAAGTAAAATCGCAATACAGTAACGTGGACAACCACCAGAACAGGTCATCTGTCTCTGGCACTCGCGCCGCTGATAAACCCGACGCCACGGGAAGTGAATTGCTTAACATTTTGTAGGTTTGTGTGTTTTTATTGGCTGACACATGGCCAACCTCTGGAACCTATTAAAACCAGCTTAGCCTGCGCACACACACACACACACACACACACACACACATACACACACACACACACACACACACACATAATCATGAAGTGTGAATGCTCACACGCTCACACATACTGTACGCACATACCAAAACACACCACGTGTCACAGTGAAGGCTGAGTTATTGAAGGTGTCTGCAGGCTGCACGCTTGCTTCGTACTCTGGTGTGATTTAGGTGCAACAGCATTTATGCATCTGCAGAATGCTGTAAAACTTTAGCATGCTAATGTTATAGGAAATTACAGAGCCTTTTTTTAGAAATGAAACCTTTTGTGGACAGCGCTTAAAGACTCGGGACGAATGGGCTTATAGTGCTGAGAGCAGCACAAAGGGTTGCAGAGTTGGAGAGTATTTAGAGACGCTCTAACTCATGATTGTTGTTGTTTTTTATGGGATTTGTTGAAAGAATAACAGCACCTTTAAGGTCATGTAACACCACAAAGTCTCTTTTTTATCTGAGTCTTAAATTTTTGGAGAAGGACCTCTTCATGTTACACGTCTTTAGTCTTAGATATGTGAAAAAACAACACAAGACAAATGTATTAGAGAGACATCAGACATGGAGACTATTAAATACATTCGCACCATCTCAGCACAGAAATCCCATAAACATCCCAAAATCCTAGAAATGTCCTAAAATTCTAGAAATGTGCTGAAATCCTAAAAATGTTCTTAAGTCCTAAATTTTGAGAAATGTCCAAAAATCCAAGAAATATCTCAAAATCCTATAAATGTGCTTAAATCCCAGATATGTCTTAAATCCTATAAATGACCTAAAATTCCAGAAATGTCCAAAAATCTTAGATGTTCATGTCACACCTCTGTAGTCTTAGTTATGAGAAAAAATAACATGATAAATCTATGAGAGAGATATCAGATATGTAGACAATTAAAAATATTTGTACCCTCTCATATGCACGGTTTGTCTCTGTAGTATTCTAAACATACTAGTGCACTACGTTGTTATTTAAATAACTTAATTGATTTTTTGTTTTACACAGGACATAAATAGTGGACTCTGAGGTGAAAGTCCGGTGTTTGTTTGACCGGTACACCTCACACATTGGCCGGTGTGTGTCATACAGCCCCTGAGGGTGTGTTTGTGCATGCGTGTCTTGTGTAAACATCAACAAAGCGGCGATATTTCATGAGTTGGGAGTGAGAATTAATGACGGCTAGCGCGGTGGCTGCAATAGAAATAAACCTGCTAATTTTTTGAAGTTCATCACTCAGCGGAAAACGGAGTCACATCGCAACCGTTTTTTATCGACATTTCGAAAATATCGCTGAAATTTTGAGCAAATCTGTAATGAAATCCCACCTATTGATGAAGTGTAAAGTCTCAACATATTGCTACATAATAATGTTTAAATGTAACATATTTATGTTTTTTAGAAAAATACAATATTCATTCTGGCAATTAGGTTGATTAGTTGTTTAAATTCATAATCAGTAGGTTTTGGATTTTTTTGGCCTGCCACTCTCTGCTGATGCATGACGTCTGAAACAGATATGAAACAGTTGTTTGACCCCAGCTGCTGTAAATGTCCGCATGTTGTGTGACTCTGGGCAATATAACGGTGACAGGACGCAGCACATGGCGACCAGGAGACCCCAGTACCCCGCTGTCCTCAGCGCTGACTGTGTTTCTGTTGGCTGTGCAGTTATGTGAAGTATTTCACTGTAAAACTCACCAGGAGACAAGGAGTGTATTCTTTCCATCGGTACGTCGACCCCTGCGGGCCGAGTAACTGTAGACGTGCATGAGAGCGCCTGCAGCTACGCACCTCTGTGCTCCCAGAGAGCCGAAACTCTCCAAAAAAAACCTCATCTGGACACTTGAGTCGCAGCTCCAAGCAATCAGATTACATTTTTTTTGGTCCTCAGACACTGACGTGTTTCTGTCATCCAAGTCTTTTGTTTATTATGACGACCTGTCTGAAGGTAACGGAGAGTCGTGTCACTGCCGGAGAAGGTAATTTATTTGAACACATGGTTGCTGTTACTATTATCATGATTATCCTCAGAGACTCCTTCAGTCTGATCTTTTTTGGAAGCAGCTCCGGTGTCCTCGTCTTGTATCAATTCAAGCCAATTATCCCCCCGCAATCCCTTTCCCACTGTCCTCGCCGTGAGTCACATGTTTATGCATGACTCTCTCGCCAGTTTCGGCCGGATGCCGCACTTAATCGCTGTAAACAGATCACCGCTGCGTTCGAGATCAGATGGAGTGGGTTTTTGTTTAAATGCGAGGTTTCGTTGGAAAGCTTATGAGGGAGATGATTGAGCGGAGCGGGACGGGATGTGTTTGTGTGTGTGTGTGTGTGTGTGTGTGTGTGTGTGTGTGTGTGTGTGTGTGTGTGTGTGTGTGTGTGTGTGTGTGTGTGCGCTGTTAGGATTTAAGTGTTGTGGTCGACAGCAGAGAGCGTCTGGACGGCACATGCAGAAAAACCAGGCCTCTCTGCTGAGATGCAAAATCTTCAAAGTGCGAAGGTCAAAGGTCAAGACTGTGTCCCCTCGAAGATTTAGCTCCCAGTGAGCTCTTTGTTTAAAGCAGGGACACTCAGCTTGCTTTGGGGGACACTTTTTCAAAATGACAGGTCGCCAGGGGCCTGTCGCAGTGGCCCCATATATGTTTGAAGGATTTTAGGACATTCCTAGAATTTTATGATATTTTTAGGATTTTAGGACATTTCTAGGACTTTAGGATGTTCACGAGATCTTCAGGCATTTTTTGAATTTTAAGGCATTTCAAGGATTTTGGGACATTTCTAGAATTTACGGATGTGTCTTGGATTTTAGGACATTTTTAGAATTTTATGATGCATCTTGCATTTTAGGACATTTCGTCGATTTCAGGACATTTCTAGAATTTTCGGAAGTTTTAAGGATTTTAGGACATTTCTTGAATTTTAGGATGTGTCTTGGATTTCAGGACTTCCTATGGATTTCAGTACACTTCTTGCATTTTAAGACGATTTTAGGATTTTAGGACATTTCTAAGACTTTAGGATGTTTGTAGGATTTTATGACGTTTCTATAATTGTAGGACATTTCTGGATTTCAGGACATTTCTAGGATTTAAGGACAGGGCTTCGCTCGGACCTCTGTCGGAGACTTTGGGGATCCTCCACTGGCACTTTTTTTGATAAACAAACTCTTTTTTTGATGCTGTTATATGAACTCTGGAACCTTATGTATACTAAAACTAAGGAACAATTCTCAATGTGAATCACTTTGTTTTTACTGTGAATAACAAAATAGTTGGGCGGCCACCAGGCACAGTACCGTAGGCCGGATTGGGCCTGCAGGCTGATCCACGTCCAGCTCTATAAATGTTTGAACCACTTACTGTGTGAGCTCCTATATATCCCTGCTGTCATATTACTCGGTATCTGTGGTAGGAAATGAGCAGCTTGGAGATTAATGTTGTGCGCTGTGGTTTGTCAAAGGACTCATTAAATCAGTAAATCAGAGTGACTGAAGATACTTTAGGTAAGAGATGGTTTAAAGAGACGCTTCACTGCTTCTCCTGTGGATCTCAGGCCTGTCGTCAATTTATGAAGTTTGTATCTAGTTTCTTCTATGCCATATGTACAGTATGTTAAGTTAATCCTGTACATGACGCATTACTTTTGATACGAGATGACAGTTGTAGTTTGACATTTTGGGAAATCGCTTATTTGCAGCTTTTGCTTCTACCCAGGCAGCAAAATATGACAAGTAGGGATGAGATCACGTCGATCCCTTAATTTTTAGCAGGTTTTCCTCTGTTTAGCTGCAAATGCACACCAGTAAAAAATAGAAATTTAAATCTCTCAGCTGGAGAATAAGTCTTCCTCCTCAGAAAGCTGTAAAGTGTTTTGGCGAGGGACGCTGTGAGGAAGCAGTGAACCTTCTGGTCTCAGACCTGTGAAGCACTCTGGGAGGTTTGCACGCTGTGACTCGGGCATTTCCTCAGGAAACTGTGGCACAGAGAGTCTGGGGGTGGCCCGGGTCTTTTATTTGTGGTTTTACGCTTTACTTCTTTGTGTATTTCTGTAAGTGAAAGGAAACACAAAAAACACACACACGCACAAAGGGTTTGCCAAAAGATTTTCAGAAAAAAAACCTCTTTCTCATGTTGCATATTATCACTTTCACACATTTTACACCCACTTGAGAAACTTTCACATTTCTTCATCATTGCACCCGACTGGGGCCTCAAGAGAAGAAAACCAAAACGCCTGATTCTCTCTCAGGAACTTGAAAGGAAACCTATCGTGCTTTTTCTTATTTTCTGTCATATGTGATGCTGTAGTGTCAAATATTCCTGAAATGATGTGAAAATCTTCCATTTCTTATGAATGAAGTGAATTTCAAAGTAATCCCTGTGAGCAAAGACCTCAGCCTTCAGACTGTGCTGAATACTTTGAACAACTTTGCAAATGTTTTCCCCAACTTTCAAGACAAGTTAACATCAGTTTGTGACAGATTTTTTTATATGGTCATCTGCTCCAGGCACGCCACAGCAAGTGCTTACTTTACTTTACTACATTACACACTGCTACATGTAGCTACATGCTAACACCAGGGAAAATGTCTAATCTTGGTTGTCAACTTGCTCTCACTCCAAACTTGTCAAATATGACTGACGCAGCGAGGCACTCTTTAGCAGCAGTATGAGCTGTGCTTTTGGCGTGAGTGACGCCAAGAGGCGCTTTTCACATGTGCATGAGTGCATCAAATTCAGTGCGTTTACATGATGTTAGAAAAAGTCAGGTTGGGAATTTAAGAAAAAAATGTCAGCAATGAGGAGGGACTTGTGTTTTTAATTTTGGTTTAGGTGAGGGACATACAACTTGAAAAAGTAGTATTTTATTTATTTTGAATTAAAAAAAAAGTCAAAACTCCAGCCACCCCCCTTCTCTGATAAATAAAGTACAGTCCCACAACACCAGCACAGAAACTAAGCGATGTCCTGCTGTGGACTGGGCCGCAGCAAAACATATTTTAGCCACCTTAAAAAAAAGTCAGTTTAAGTTTACACTATATTTAAGTATTTCCTCCTCTTTACCTTCCATAACAGCTGATGGAGGCAGCGGTAGAGCAGCAGCTCCCTACTGCATGTATGAGACAGAGGGTAAACATGTGCCTTCCAGTGCAGACATTATGAGTAAAATAAAGTGTTTTTTTAACTGTTTAAACATGTTAAACTCAAAATACAAGTATGAGCCTGAAAGTGGTGCATGCATGCACACACTCTGTTATCATGGAAGCTCTTTTAATTGCACTGAGTCACAAACTGGTGTCACTGCCGGAGCGCTGGGCACAGACAAAAGCACACTGACAAATATACGGGGCTGAAATGTCCGATGGCGGGCGCACCTGTGAAATGAAAAGGAGAGCAGTGTGAACCAGTGACACCAAACAAAGAGGGGGATTTGTTTTTTCAGACTTTCAACTCCTCTTTGTGCCAGTAACAAAAAAGGGAGCGTATTTGGATGAAGGGTGAAATATTTACACTGTGCAGCAGCTGTGGCCGGACATGCTGCAGACATGGCCGCACTGACAGACAGCACTGATACAGCAGTGATGCTCTGACTTCCCTTGAACCACAGGTCTCTGGTCATTAAAGTATGTCAAGGTGCACATGTAGCAGGCAGCGATATCACACATTCAGAGACTCAGTTTGCAGAGCGAATGAGTCAGGCTCTTTTGCATACAGTAGCTCTGTAGCGTTAAGGATAATAGCTTGGCTTGAGACAAAAGGCTGGGTAGCAGTTATGTGTATTCTCTATCTTTCTGGTTTGGTTTCTTTTGAAAACATGAAATGACCAACTTGGCAAGAAATATCCTGGAAATTGCAAGAAATTAGTAAAAGCTGACAAGGAAATGACCTGAAAATTAGTTTAAAAGATAGAAAAAATGTAAAAAAAAAAAAAAAAAAAAAAAAAATTTATTAATTAAAATAAGCCAATGTATTTAAAATTATGTTACACACATGCAATAAATGTTAGAAAAAAAAACTACAGAAAAATGTCCAGAAATACTATATGCGTAATTTTTACAATATTTAAAATCATTTTACAGAAAAAAAAATAGCAATTTTAAGGTGTTTTTTTTTCTTTTAATGTGCTTATTTTTTTAAGTAATTTTCAACTTTTTACTATTGTCTTGGTATTTTAATTTTTTACTTTTTCGGTCCATGTCTTGTTAAGTTGATTGTTTCCTTCTTCCCCATGTCTTTGAACATCAATTTGGTTTCAAAGGGTTAAAATAATCCTTGTGTAAATACTGCATGTAAGAACCAAAGTGCTCTCTACAAGTTAGAGGCTGCTGGCTCAAAAGTAACAATTCAACTTGACTGGGCCCTTCTGCTCTTTTCTGGGTGGAGCAGGTGTTTGCACACCACAAAACACATTTACATCTCACTGAGCCTGTATTTTTGCTCTTGCTTCTTCTCGCGAAAAAGTGTGAATGCCTGTTGCCTGCAGCCACATAAGTCATCAAGAGAACAACATTGCTTTCCTGATAGGTCACAGATATCAGCATTTAAAGTGTGAGAATTTTAAAAAAAGTAAAAAATAACTACCTTTTACTCAGGACTCCTGTATATCTCGTGCTAGATAAGTCGATATTAGCAGGTTATACCATCAGAATGTTAGGATATAGTCACCATACACTCAGTTTTATCACGTCAAAGTTTCCTGTTTTTTTTCTCCCATTTGATGCATTTCCTCTTTGACCATAATGTTGGAGATTTTTCCCATGAAAACACATTTCCTGCAGACAACAGTAAAGCACACTGCATGTTCTTAACTCAGCTGTTTTCACTCCGAAACAGTGACTTCATGCTGATATAATTTCACACAGAGTCTGAATGAAGAGTTTTATTTCAGGTATACATAAAACCCAAACAAGAATAGTTTAAATATTGCATCTCACCTCTTAATTTAACAGTTTTCATAATTTATCCTATTCTGGACCTGTCACACCAGGTGTGTTTTTTGGTGTGTTGTACGTTGTTGGCAGTAGTCAGCTGATACAGCATGTTGAATTGGCGTCAGAAGGCGGGTTTCCATCAGCGATTTGCACAGAACTTGAGCAATATTTTCATAATGTCGAGAAAACACGAATGTCAGGTGACTGCATTCTCATTGAGTGATGTTATGCCACTTCTCCTCTTGCGAAAACATTTCAAGAAGCATGGCGATGGATGTTCAAAACATTAGCACGTTTATTTGTATTACAGCCACCGAATTATAACCATCATTATTTCCAGTCAAAGGCGACGTAGGCAAGTTATGCGAGTGATAATTGAAAGGCAGGATTTAAGGACATGTTGTGGATTCTCGGACATTTCTAGGATTTTAGCACATTTCTAGGATATCAGGACATTTCCAGGATTTTAATGTTTCCAGAATTTTAGGACTTTCCAGGATTTTAGGACATGTTTAGGATTTTAGCTAGGACCTCTGTTGGGGGACACTAAAAGTACAAAAACAATTCCCACTGCAAAGCACTTTATTTTTATAATGAACTACAAAGTGGTGGGGGGACCACCCGGCATCCTGTTGGCGGCCAGATTTGGCCCACCAGCCGTAAGTTGAGTATCACCGATCTAGACTGATAAATAGCACTACAGGTAAAGGAAAAAACTGTATTTTTTGATTTGGGGGTGAGACAGTAACCCTCTTGAGTCCCCCTTGTTGCGTGTCAATTTTATCTGTACATTTTTCACATCTGTAATCTGTAAAATGTTATTTTCATTTGACCGGCCCAAAACATTTCAGTCATTACAGGCAGAAACACGTTGTGAGGACTGTTCTCCGCTTCGTGTTTTCTCAGGTTGTTATAAAAGTTCCTCCCACACACTGTGAAATTCTGGCCGTCTCAAACACAACAAGCTTTTCTTCTCCTTTTCCCCCGGAGAGCTGGTGTAGGTCATAACCCTGCAGTCCAACCAGTCTCACTTTGTGACAGAAAATAAGGGACATGTCAACCTTTTCATTTTTTCCATTACACACCGTGACATTTAATAAACTCGCAAGACAGCCGGAAACTCACAGTGCATGAACTTTTTTACGTGACGTGTTTGTCTCTTCCAACTTTCCCTTCAGTTCCTAGAAAAGCGTAAATACTGCATAAATTAAAAAGCGAGTAAAAACCTCTGCCATTTGTTCTGCTCTCTGTCATTTTCACAGTGGGAGCCTTCGTGTTTGTTTTCTTTGTGTGGGAGAGTTCCTGTGTCGAAGCTTCAGTGAGGTTTTTCTGGCCCTGCACGCCCGTCTGCTGAAGAAACAGACATGTTAACAGCATCACGCTGCCATGACGCCGCTGCACTCTGAGGTGGGTGTGTCCGTGTTGTTTCCCATGACTTCACTGTTTTCACTCTTTGTTGTGCTGTTTTGAAGTCCACGTCTGGACAACAAGTTGCATCACTGCAGGAAATCTGGTCAAACTCCAGGACTAAATATAGAATGATTAATGGACACCTGATTGTTTTGTTTACTTGTAAAGGATTTTCTATGCAGGCACGAAACCAGATGAAGAGTAGGCTGCTAAGAACTGTTGAGATGTTTTAGGGACTGTTATGTAATTTCCTTCTCAATGCAAATGTTAATCTTGTATATTCATCCTCTTGTGCTTTGCATCAGTCTATTCTTGCACATGAAAAATCTCATGTTGGTTTGCTTTACTCAGAACAAATCTGCATATCTGTCAACCACAACAATCATTTAAAATATCTTTGTTCCCCTTTTTACTGCATGTTTTATCCCTTTGAAAAGCAACCACAGTAACCAAAATTAGCGGGTTAATGTGGGTTTTTCAAATGTGTAAATCCACCGACTATAGGCGATAAATTGCATTCCTATTGCTAGTGAACACACTGCTGCAGCACATGAGTCTAGCCTTTCTATCAGCTTTTGTGTGTGTGTGTGTGTGGGGGTGTTTGTTTTGTTGTTGTGTCTGTGGGATGTCACAGACAGTAAACAGTAGTAGGATCAGGGGTCTCTGAAAAGTTTTCAGTGGTTTCTTCTAGTTATATATCTCTTATTTATCCAGTCTCTCTCAAACTCTGTGCAGACAAACTGGGATTTTTGTTTTGGCGCTGCTTAGGAGGAGATGGAGGGTAACTAGTAATGGCACATCTTGCATCTCGCCGGTTAAGGAGTTGAAATTGCTGTGTTTAACCAGGTGATGTGTTTCCATCATGCCGATCAGAGCTGGAGGTGATAAAAAAAAAAAAATCTGTGTCTAGTGCAGAGCCAGATATTAAAGCAGATCGTATGCGTTCCCATTGCATTAAAAAGCCAGATGTTAGTGGATTTTTTTGCAGTGAGAATGAGGCTTTATAGGAGAGTCCAGCGGAAAAAACACTCTCACAACTGTCTTGATTGGCACTAAGCCAAGAATGCAGCAATGGTGCTCTTGCAAAATAGTGTCGGGGGAGCATTTTTTGTTGGTACGTCTGCGTGTGGGGAGGTAAACACTGTCATAAAAATGGCAGAAAAAAAATCCCACAAAAAGCAGTAACAGCATGTTGACTGTGTGATTCACTTTTTTACTGTTCAAAAGATAAACATAGTCTCAAAGTCAGTGCCGTACTTCAGCCCTGGAAGAACGCATTAGACTCCTGGAGACCACAGACTAGCTGTATTCTGCAGAATATTATCAAACATATTGAAATTAGGCTATTTGAAAGACTAAGGCCCTTTAAAGGATTAGGATTTGTGCCTTTGCACATTCGCACACATGTACACTTTTGAAAACAAATTCCTACCCCTGAACAGGTCAAATTTAAGTTTTAGCTTTTCTTTGAGCATCAACAATATAAAATATGCATTAACAAGAGTAAAGGCAGATGTACAGTGCTCACTTTTTTCCCCTCATTACTATTGAAACCCCCACCCACCCACCCCTGCTTTGGGTAACATACAAGGCAGAAAAAACTCATATCAGGATAAAATAAGGAAGGAAAAACAAAACAAAACAAACAACTGAACAAAAAATCCACAACAAAACATACAAACAAATGGCAAAATAACTGAACAGGTGGGTGATAATGAGAATGAAAATAAAATAAAATAAAATGAAATGAAAAAATAAAATAAAATAAAATAAAATAAAATGAAAAATAAAATAAAATAAAATAAAATAAAATAAAATAAAATTTTTAAAAAAGAATAAAATAAAATTTAAAAAATCAAATCAAATCAAATCAAATCAAATTGGCCATGATGTCCAGAGTGTCTATAAGAGATAGAAACAATGAGCGGTGAGTGATGTAAACTTTTACTAAAACTGTCTCTTTCCTGTCCTGCAGACTGGTTTGTGTCAGGCAGCAGCAGACGGTAATGGGTGGTTAACCACGAGGAGTCTCACTCTGCAAAAGATTACAGTAACGCAGTAGACCTTAGAATTATCCAGCCTGTACGACAAAACTCAAAAATAGCCATTATTCACCGAGGGGCCAGATTTAACCTCCCCCACCCACCCATACTTCCTCCCCCTCTCCTTTAACATCTCCTTGACCAAAAAAAAGCTGCTCGGTTTGAGATTTTCATCCACTGGGATTCTTGGATGAAAGATGAGGAGGAAAACAAGAGGAAGTGGCAGCACTGCATTTTCACAGGAAGTCATTATTTACTACTTTCGCTCTGTCTGCGAGGGGCTGGAATGGCGTGGGTGTTGCTTGACCTGCGAGATTCTTACTGCTGATACATTTGATCCCAAAAAATCCCCTCATGCTAGAATACTTTCCAGGGTTCATGCACATTTTTAGCAATACATTTCCATGATTTTCCATGACTTTGAGGCAAAGACCATACATTTTCTAAAACAACCATTGAAACTCCTCATCAGTTCTTTTTCATTACTACAATTACTACATAATAGCTTTTTTAAACATATATTATTTTAAAAAATAATGAATTTAGACGAGGATAAGAACCGAATATTTAAATATAACTGAGGGACTATTTGTTATTTATGAGAGGGGAGGGGGTGTTGCAAAGTGGGGGTGGCATATCAAATAATCTTTTGAGCAATAAGGGTTAGGTAAGGGGAATACAATTTTAAATGGCTGTAAATACAAAACATTTTGATATTTTTTCTCCCTAATTTTTGGGAATTTTTTAAATTTAAAAATAATAATAAATTTTGTTTGGTGATTTATGAAAAGGCATTTTGTTTTGTTTTTTTTGGCAATTAAAAAAAATTAATTCAATTAAAAAAAAACATTTTGGATTTTTTTCTCTAAATTTTAAGGATTTTAAGAAAACATTTTGACTTTTTAAAAAAAATTTGGTGATTTTCACTTAAATCATTTCTTTTTTTTTTCTTTAAAAATTTAGGGAAATTTTTAGAGATTTTTTGGGAAGTTTTAAAGAAAACATTTTTGGTTTTTTTCATGACTTTTCCAGGTTTTTTTCCATGACTGTACGAACCCTGAGTTTCCGTTTCTCTCTCTGGTTGTTCTTTTCATTAGGAGACGTAAATGTTTTACTTTCTATACAAAGACAACTGGCTTAAGATCCCAGACAGAGTGGAGAGCAAACACCAGCAATCAGAGAGGTTTAATCCCCCGAAACAATGTTCAAATTCCCGTCTCTGATCAGTGTTTGTTGTTTTGCCCCAGAGTCACGCTCGAATAGTAATTAACGCTGCATTGTTTCAACAAGTGATACCACCGACATGCCTCCTGTGTCTAGACTCAGAGAGATACAGCTATCTAAATGACTGCCCGCTTCTCGTGAAGCAGAGAGTGGGATTCCTGAGCCCATTGTTCGGAGGAAAGTCCGCGGCCTTGATGTGGGCTCTGGGAGCAGATAAAATGCCAACAGAAGGATGTGTGTTTGCTCGTTATTGAAAGCAGTTCAGGAAACACATGGGCTTCGCTGACCACCGATGAGCTCGTTCATTTCCTCTGAACGCACAGGAAACAGGGCAGGTATATACCGTAAACCAGTGATACTCAACTTATGGCTGTAGGGCCAAATCTGGCCCCCAAGAGCGTGCTGGGTGGCCAAACATATTCATCCTAAAATCCTAGAAATGTCCAAAAATCCTACAAACGTCCTACAATCCTAAAAATGTCCTTAAAATCGTAGAAATGTCCTAAAATATGAGAAACCTCCTAAAATCCTACAAACATCCTTAAGTCCTAGAAATATCCTAAAATTCAACATCCGAAAATCATTTAATGTTATAAAATCCTAGAAATGTCCTAAAATCCTTGAAATTTCCGAAATCGGAGAAACGTCCTGAAATCTTAGAAACACCCTAAAATACTGGAAACGTCCTAAAATCTCAGAAACATCCTAAAATCTGAAAAAAAATCCTTAAAATCCTCTTAAACATCCTAAAATCCAACAAATGTATTTAAATCCTAGAAATGTCCTAAAATCCTTGAAATTTCCTAAATTGGAGAAACGTCCTGAAATCTTAGAAACACCCCAAAATCTGAGAAATTTCCTAAAATCCTAAAACATCCTAAAATTCAAAAAATGTCCTTAAATCCTAGAAATGTCCTAAAATCTGAGAAACTTCCTTACACTTAAGAAATGTCCTAAAATCCCTGAAATGTCCTAAAATCCTAAAAACATCCCACAAACTTATAAACGTGTATATGTCTGCTGCGGCTGGCTCCTGGCCTCCTCTCATTTTGCAAACAAAGCTACTTTAACATCCCCGCTGTAAGCCCGCCGTCCTTGTGGATCTGAGTTTCAGCTGCGGCAGCTTTAAATTCGTGAGAATTATTCCGTGATTTGATTCACTGAGTCTGGGTGTAGATTGAGAAGCCACGCAGCCAGCGAGTGTAAACTGTGGCCTGAGGTCAACCAGGAGCGAGCAGTTTCTAAAAAGCTCATAAACAGTCAGAGTGCCAGTTTATGTGGAAACAACAGAGGACGGTGCCACTGGGAAACTGGCTTTGATTCGTCATTTGATGACGCAGCTCACTTTTGACACAGCTGGACGAGCTCGATCCTCGTCATCACAAACAGAGAAGACGTTTCTATTTAAGAATATGGACTCAAGCAAAGAGGAATCGGTTTATTTCTTCACCTTCAGCTGTCTGTTCTTCACTATTTCTGTCAGTAAAGTTACTGCGGCTGGCAGCCTGAGCTGGTGCTAAATAAGCCAGCAGATTCCCATTTATATCCAAAGTATCCAAATGCAGCAGTGATTCGGCCGTATGATCCTGATGCAACTCACGATTAGTTGCAAATTAATTACACATTTTTTATCTGCTCTAAATGTACCTTAAAGGGTTATTTTTTCTTTTTTGTGCTCTTATTAATATTTGCTTTATGCAAATATATTATTATTGCAACAATCCAGAACAATGACATTTACTCTCCGGGTTAACCTCAAAGGTTCTGCATGCTCCAAAAATATACTGAAAGAGAAACTTCAGCATCTTTCTGTAGAGAAACTGTGATGGCTGGTTGGAGGCTGTGTGTGACGCAGGGCACATACATGAACGTGAGCTGCCTGCAGCTGCAGTCATGCAGCGTGTACGATCACTGGTCAGTGCGTTGACTTTATGTTCAGTGTCCCGCTGACTGGATACCTGCATAAAGTGCAGGTCTGCTGCAAAGTGTCCAGAGCGGAGCGCCTGTGGCGAGGGGGAGGAGGCCTCTGTGCATCAGCTGTGTGTTTGGCCACTAAGTGACGTTTTAGACTGGATGGTCGTGTTGAGACAACGACTTGGCTGGGTTTTGAAGCTGAATTTGTAATTCAAAAAACCCTTTTTTTTATCGATTTCTGCACACAGAGGTTTGTTTGCTTCCTGATTTTGAATTACAGAACGTGCGTGCATTAATTGTGCGTCAAAAAAATGATTGCCGTTAAAATGACACTAACTTTGACAGCTTTATATATAAATATATGTACCCAAAGGCTGTAAAGACACTGGCAACAGCCTTCAGAAAGTAGTAAAAAAAAAAAAAATACTGGCTGTCCTTGTACCCAGCGTACGCACACTTGGTCTCTTATCACAACTTGTCATCAAACGCTCATATCCTCACATTGTCCCAGAGGAAAGCTGACCTCCCAGCTGTAGATCTAAACCCGATCCAGCCCTCGTGTTCCCTGCTCCCTCTGAGAAAAAGAAAAAAGGGCCACGGGGTGACGATGTAGAAACGCTGAGGCTGAACTCGTTGCTCGGCCTGACACGAGAGGACTTGAAGATCCTCCCAAAAATATAAAATAGAAAAAAATAGTTCCCTCCTCAGCTCATCTTCTCCACCTCTAGCCTTTGCACACTCTTTTCCTCAGATTTGGGATGCAGCTGTGGCCTGGTGTGACGTTGGGGGTTAACAGGAGGGCTGAGGGGTCACAGACGGGGGTGTTTGGATAGGAACTGGGCCAAATCTGAGGACAAAACTGCAGCTCCATGGAGATGCAGCAAGACACTCTTTACTGTCTGTCTGTCCGTCTTCTACCCTGTCCATCTCTCTGGCTGCTCTTTTCACCAGAACATTTTTTAAAAAAGTGTCCTCATTCACCTTTAGTTTAGTTTAGTTTAGATTGTTAGATCTCTAATTTGGACATGCCAAATAAAATAGGAGAATAAAACAAAATATAAGCAAGAAAAATAACAGCAGAATGCCCATCAGACATGCTCAGTGAACAAACGTTGGTGTTTCATGTCCGAAAAGGAGCAGGAGGAAGAGAATACTGAATTTAGTGGACAAATGTAGAATTACAAAGTCTGAGTCTGTCATGTGATGCCATGTGGCCTAAAAAGATTCTTTCCTCTTGACTTAAACTGACAAAGATGTCTGCAGCGTTATAACCCCTACAAAATGATTTCTTTCACTGTGGGATTTAATGCATTCAATCCGATAACACTATTATAATAAAAACTTTATTTATATAGCACCTTTAAAAACAGAGTTTACAAGAGTTTTTGACCCCTGTTGCAAACAGAAGTACACAAACCAGTGGATGACATCTCTGAGTCTACCTCCATTTATGACCCAAAAATCGACCTTTTTTTGAAGTGATAAAACTTATTTGACAAGGTCTTGTAAAAAATGACACTCGTCTCATGTTTCCCCCTCAGCGCAGCGTGTGTGTCTTTACTGCGCACCTTTTTATTGCTGCAGATGAGGTGCCTGCAGTCACTTACATTGTTTCAGTTTAGTGTTCTAGGAAGTGTGTGTGTGTGTGTGTGTGTGTGTGCGTGCCGTGTGTGTACGGGATGTGCATTGTTATTGCTGTATTTGTGAGGACATCATAGAGGCCTGTGGTGAGCTGCGGCTATGAGGTCAGCTGACAGCGGTGTCACACAGGCAATTTAAACTGGAAACTGTCTGAGCAATAATTAGGTCATTTATAAACAGCTGATGTGTCTGCCCCAGATGTGCCCTAAACCACTGATATCATGTGAAAACACCAAAAACACAGCCTTCCAAGTAACTAATACCGCTCTAAGACCACTTTCCTTTGTAGTGTGAGCGGTAATGTGTCCCCGAAAAGGAGTGCGTCATCAGTGCAGGACGTGGTGGTTGTTTTTAGTGATGCTGCGATGGCTCTCCTCTCCTCTCACCGACTTTTTGTAAAAGAAGGATAATATTGACTTAAGAGCTAAACTTCACTTGATTTAAGTAAATACAGTTTTATTTGAAAATTACCAACTCACATCAGAAATCAAAGCATCTCATCTCATGTCATCTGGGAAATAAAATGATTAAATTTCATTAATCTAGACCAGAACGTAAAGAAAAGAAGAAATACCATTGTGCTAATTCTGTACATCTAAAAGCAAACTGAATACATTTTATCTAATAAACATTTAAAACAACCTCAAAGAAACACAGCCAGTATTTACAAATATTTAGATATATATATATTTGGGTACGTAGTGCAATCACCAATGCATTGTACAAACATATCTGTAATCTAAACAGCTAATATTTTCACCTGCTACTGAAATATCATTAAAAAAAATAAATTAGGACTTTAGTCCCTTATTAGATTTTAAGTCAGATTTCAGCCTCTGCATGCTGCAGGCCCTGGTTTGACTCTCAGCCATCTGGCTGGTTGAAGGTTGCGCTTCTGTCTTGGTTGCATTCATGAAAAAGTTCAAAGTTTTGTTAAAATGAAAAGATATCTGCACATTTCTGAAGGCAAACATCTCCTGTGTGCATCTCTGTCCTTCAGCCCCCATGTGCAGCCTCAGGGGCTGTTTACATGCTAACGGTTCTCGCATGAAACGTTAAACTTTTGTTGTGGTTTGGCTTTTCGTTCGCACAGCAACTGTGTTTTGGGGACCTGAAAACACAAACTTTTGAAACCAGGTTCCAGAGTGAAATCTTTTGAAAATGCAACCGCTTCTGCTGCCGTGTAAACCGGCAATACGCAGATCCTGTGACAAACAAACTTGGGGGAAAAAAATGTGCGTGTGAGAGGATATTGTTGGTGAGAAGCATGGATGTATAAAGAGATCTGGATACACTGTTAAAGGCGTGGCCCTGTTCATTCCTTTGAAAGTTGTTCAGTGGAGCATGAAGCCAAAAAAGTTTGACTTTCCGGTGTAGAATTATCCGGATCTTCTGCATCATTCGGCCCATAGGAAGCTCACTTATTTACTTGCAGCTTGAGAGACTTTTGCTGGATAAATGGTTAATTTGTTTTATTTCTCTGCTAACTTGAATAGTGACAAAATGATGTGTTCTTGCAGCTCTTCTAGACTTTACCGGCCCAAATGGACCAAGTCCCAATTGTGAAATGATTTGGGTTATGATGCTTAAAAACTGTATCCACTGATTTACAGATGACTCTTTCCTAATGTAAGCCAATAGGAAAAGCTGTTTGGGGCCCGTTGGCATCATGAGACGGACAGACAGACATACGAAGTTTCAGTTTTACTGTTTGGCCACAACGAAAAGCTGCTTCAAAACTCGGCGCTGCAGTTTGAGGTTATGAGCAGTGGAGAGCTTGTGCACAATGCATCCTGGTACATGTAGGCACTGCCGGCACAGGTCGACAAACAGGAGAACTCGACTTTCTCAGTCAGAGTAGCACGCACTGAGGAATTTATGACTTCAGTTAACTGTATCTGCCATCAACACTGATTGGAAATCAGCGTAAAAGGTGGTAAATTTTCGTAAGATCACAGTGGAGCTCACTGTGGGAGCATGCGGTGCTTTAAGGGATGTTTCAAAATACTGGGAACCTGTTTTCTACATTTCTTGCTGGAGATGCTAAACAGAGCCTGTGATTCCTGATAAGATAAGTCAGCCAGCAGCAAACAAGTCGTGTTTCTCCTCAGGAACGGGGCCTCCTCACTATCACTCCTTCTGTCTTATGTCACAGTTAATCACACGTCGTATAACACGACGAGAGAAACGTCTCTCACACGTGGGTAAATATGTGGATTATATTCTTAAATAAACCGTAAAGCGTCAGAGATCACAAGGCCTCTGTCTGTGGGGACACAGTGAGATATACCCGCACACAGAACAAGAAACAGAACGATGGTCTGTGATCTTACAGGCTCTCTGTGGTGATGTAACACGTCACCTCTTTCTGTGTTTAGATTCCCATCACATCTGCAGTGACGTTAACAGGCCCCTTGTTTCCTCCTTAAAAACCCATAAATACCTCATACTTGACCCAACAGGCTGCCTTATGAAATGATGTCTTGGGGTTGTTGTTGCAGCAAACTGTAGGAAGCAGAAACCTGCACAGAAACCTCTGCAGCTTGATATTAGACATGATAAGAGAGAACTGAGAGATGACAGGAAGGACTGCAGCAATCTGTGAAGCAAACATTTTCAAAATGTTTTCTAAAAAAATGTGATTTTTTTAAAAGAAAACACACATCACATCAAATCACAGAAATATTTTCTTTAAAAACCACCAATAATTAGAATAAATGAATAGATAATGCCAAAATATTTCTGGATAAAATATAAAGTAAATAAAAATTGCCTAAACATGTTTAAAAAAAAAAAAAATCAAAAATTCTGAAGAACAGAAAATGCCAAAAAATTTAAATATATATATATATATATATATATATATATATATATATATATATATATATATATATATATATATATATATATATATATATATATATATAAACATATTGCTTAAAAAAGAAAAAGAAAAAACATCTCCAAAATTTGTAAAGAAAAAACATTAGAAGACAGCAAAATTGTCAGAATTTCTTAAAGGAGTCATAACTTCCAAACCCTTAGCAATGTTTTGTTTTTTTCTTAAATCTCAAAACAATTTGAATTGTGAATTTGTCAGACCGTACAGCACAATTTTCCACTTCGTGTCAGCCTGTCTCAGATGAGCTCAGAGAAGTCGGCCGTGTTTCTGAATGTCGTTGATATCTGGCTTTCGCTTTGCATGGTCGAGTCTTTACCTTTTGTTTGCAAATGCAGCCATGAATTCTTAACTCTTTGCAGTTTTTTGTTGAGAAATGTTCTTAAATTGTTGGTTTGCCTTCGCAGTTTTTGACAAAGTGGTGAACCTCGTGCCCTCCTTGCTTGTGAGCGACTGAGCATTTCGATGATGAGATAAAACAGCAAAAAATAATGCTAACATATATTTATATTTTTATCGCTATATTGGTGGATGTGATCATTACCTTGAGCTGAAATGTTTACACATAATTACATTTCTAAAGGCTCGACGCTCTCTCGTATTTAGGGCTGGTTTGCAGATAGTGTGGGGCACAAGCAGCATGAGGTGAGGTTTGACCCAGATTACTTTTTCAGCTTCAATCACGTCTCGACTTTCGGCCACATTTCTCATCGACAGACGACAGACGGCGTGCCAGATTCTGCTGTGTGGTTTGTGACTGGAGGTGGCAAGACTGACGCCCAATCTTGTTTTTCTTTTGACACATCTTGTTTTTAATTTCCTTCCACTTTGTGTGCATGGGCACCTGCTGCTGTCTCTGTGTGTGTGTGTGTGTGTGTGTGTGTGTGTGTGTGTGTGTGTGTGTGTGTGTGTGTGTGAGACACACTGAAAAACAGGCCCAGTTAAGAAGAAAAGTCTTTGTGGCTGCATTCAATCCACCAGCTGAAACACAGACTTCATATGTGCTGTTTGAAAGGATGAAATCGTCTTACAAAAGAATTATGTTGGAGTTATGTGTCATCCTGATTCCCCCCATTGGTGCGTTTAGTGTCTTTCCCAGGCAGCTGAGTGGGAGGCGAGTATTTTAACGTGTTTTTGGCGGTTGTTTCTGGAAAGTATTTTGGTGTTTCCTATGATGTTTTACAGTTCTGTGGAGCAGTGGGAGTCTGGGAACTGCTGTGTGAGGAATGTTTGGACGCACCGTGGGCTGCATGTTTGAAATAAATGCTTGATGTAACCAGAGCCGACTTAGTTTTCAAGTGGGGAAAGTGGCAAATGTTTTCCATAAATCCATATTTAAGTGTTTAGAATAAAGCGGAATAACTACACAAGTATGCGGCTGTAATTTTGAAAGAAACCTCATGGACTCATGACAAAGTCAATATGATCACAGGCTTTAACGCTAACAATAATTTAAGTGTAGTCGTATGTTTCTTTTCAAATGACTCCTTTTTTTTTTACTTAAAGCAGGATGCACAACATGCTGCATTAGTTTTTAAGCTTTACGACATTACAAATTTCTTGAAAGTTTTTTCTTCGCCATCACACGGGAGGTATTTTCAAACCAAACAGAGCTTTCTCACGGACCACGTACCTTCAAGAGCTGTTTTTTTGTTTGCATTTAATGTGCAGTGAAGTGATGTACTGTTAGCAGTGTCACTACTTTTACTTTGACAAGTCAAAATCACCGTATTTCTGCTAGAAATACATCTACCTCGACATTATTCTCTGTAAAGCCTGGACTTTACCGTGGGTCCATTCGTCTATGTTTTCTTCTGTATTTTTAACAAATTTTCATCCCAAGTGTGGATAACTTTTTCTAAATCTGCACTGGAAAGAACCTGTTTTGCAGTGTCCCTTCCCCCCTCATAGGTAACACACAGTCCCTAACCACCGAGGGAGGCCGGCGGAGGAGGAGCAGCGCAGTAAACATCTGACTGAGGTGTTTACATGGCAGAATAGCTCGACTTCCAATCGCGTTATCTGGGTGTGTTAGTCAGATTGCAAGAAATTCGATTTAATCTGATTTCAGTTGGGTGAAAAAGTTTGCATGCACATTTTAAATCCTCTTTTGTTGTGTTATATCAGTCCTCAGCTGTAGAGATCTTTTCTTGGTTTTAACTGTCATGAAAAGTATCTGATAAATAAGACATATAATATTAAAATCAGTAGCATTGGCTGACTGCTGTCGATATGTTTATTTTTACGGTCAGAAATGTCCTGATCAGCATCTTCAGCTCGGCCACATGCAGCGTTTTGGTCTATTCTGGTGCGCTGCCCGTCCTGACTCTACAGTTTCTAGTCCCCGCCTGCAAAAAGGCTCTGAAAGTCTTCAAATCAGTGAGAATCTGGAAGTCTGACCCTTTTGTTCTGCTGGGAGCATCAGACCGCTGTGTGCAGACAGCAGCACCGCAGAGTTGTTCCACTCATTGTCTGTCTGCTGTCCAGTATTGTTTTAACTCTCTTTAAAGCTTAATGAACCCAAACCTCAAACTTTCAGCACAAAACAGTCCACTGTGTGCTTCCCAACCGCTTTTTATCATTGTTTTTTTTCTCCTTTTCCTTCCATGAGATGAACTTCGCGGGGCGCCCCGGCCGAACGAGGCCCCGGGCTGTTTGTTTTACGGTGGTGCCTCCTTTTAGGGTTTCTGAATGCTGTGGGTGGGAAACGAGGAGGGAGAGATGGCAGGAAATACAGTCGGAGGAAGAAAAGAAAAGAGGGTATAAAAAGTGGGAGCAGGAGGAGGAGAGGAGGCCTAGAAAGCCCCAGAAGACAGATTGCTCGTGTCACTACTTGGCCTCTCTTTAACTCTTTTATTTATCTGCTGTAGTTTGGAAAGTTTAAGGGAAATGAGCCCAAATCCCTAAAAAATTTGCCCCGACCCCGACCCAGTGTGACTGATTCATCACTGCTGATGAGTCCAGATGTGGGACAGTGACGACAGAACAGACTGCAGGGGCGTCTCTAGGATTTGAGGACTCTTGGGGTTTAGCCTGGACCTCTGTATCCAAAATCATTATTAGGGACTGTTATTTATACTTTATACTTTTATACTTGTTATTTGTTAGTCATTTATCAAAGGGAAGGAGGTGGTGCAAAAAGGGGCTGGCCTGCCAAATTCTTCTTTAAGCACTGAAGAGGAAGTTAGGTTTTTTATTTTGGCTTCGGAGAGGGGCACAGAACTTTAAATAGCAACAGTTTGTACATATTTTACAATTTTCTTTAAAACATTTTTGGCATTTTTTTCTTTTAAGATTTATTAGTGATTATTAAAGACATTAGGGGATTTATTTTTCTTTTATTTTTCTTTTATTTTTCTTTTTTTTTCTTTTTTCTTTTAACATATTTGGCTGTTTTTTTTTTCTTTTAAAAATTTTGGAAGGCCTGTTGTCTTGAAAAGTTTTCAGCGATTTTTTAAAATCTCACAAAGTGTTTTGAGAATTTTTAGTGAATTTTTCTTTTTGGTTTTTTTTTGGGCAGGGGGCATTCAAATGCTGTCTAAACCTGTGAGAGGGCATTTTATATTATTATTATATAAAAAGGTAGCTTTTTTTAGTGATTTTTTATTTTTTTATTTTATTTTTTAGAGAATTCCCCCCCTTTTTTTTCTTTTAAAATTTTTGCATTTTTTTCCTTTTAAAATTTCTGCATTTTTTAAAAAAATGTTTGTGATTTTTAGAGAAAACATGCCTTCCTAACCTGCGGACCTGCCTAAATAAATATCTCCAAAATGACACTATTTATTATAGCCATAAACTGTAAAAACAGTATTATTGTTGGACTTTCGGATTGATCCGGGGCTATTTTTAAAACACTCTGGACAGACGCCCGATTTATCCATGCGCTCTGTTTTCTGAGGAATGTGGAGTTTTTCTGGGGGCTGCGGAGCTCTAAGGGGGTCTGCGGATCAGCCACTCCTCTGCACTTCAGAGGGGCTGTGTGAAGCGGGTGCCTCCCTCTCTTCTGGTTGTTGCGTGGGAGGGAGGTCACGGACCCACCCTCGCTATTGAGAGCACGGGCTGACGAGGGGAAAATAACAGGGCGAAGTGTCCTGGGGGGGAACGCTGCAGTGCCACCCTCTAATCACAGTCTCCTCACTCACATGTGGACAAAAACGTCTCTACTGTACATACTCACACAATGAAACATGTACAGTAAACCCTGAAAACATGTGGTGAAGATGACAGAGTTTGTGTTCTAAACACACATACCCAGTGAACTCTGGTTGCACCGTGACGTCGTGTCAGTGGCCAAAAATTGTCCCGGGTGGACGCCAAAAACTGCAACGTGGTTACGAGGCCTACAGCCAGATGGTGACGTGATTTCCATGTCCAACAATGGTCCGTTTAGACCTTCTCTCTTTTACACACCAGGAAATATTGATAATATTATTGCTAATGCTATTGCATTTATTCTTATTTTGTTGAAAATGATTTGTTTGGTTGTGAAATGGTTTCAGTCAGATGGTCACACTGCAACGTCCACTCCATGTCCACAAAGAAACTCAGGAAGCTACTCTGAAAAATACAGAAGATATTCAAATATAGGGGGAAATTAGAGAAAATGTATAAAAAAAATTATGAAAATAGAAAAAATATTAATTTATTCATTAATTTGGCGTAAGTGCTTATCCTCTTAAGGGTCGTAGGCGGGGCTGGAGCCTATCCCAGCTGACTTTGGGTGAAAGACGGGACAGGTCACCAGACGATCACAGGGCTGACACGTAGAGACACACAACCATTCACGCCCAATTTAGAGTCACCAATTAACCTGCATGTCTTTGGACTGTAGGAGGAGAGCATGTAGGAAACACGCTGACACGGAGTGAACATGCAAACTTTGCAGAGAAAGGCCCCCAAGCACGAGTTCGAACCCTATTGCTACAATAATATAATATTCTGTATTTAAAATGTAGACTTATTTATATATTTTCTATATATAATTTATTATCTGTTAATGTATTATTATTATTATTATTATTATTATTATTATTATTATTATTATTATTATTATATTTTTATTTTATTTTTATTTTTTGCATTTATTCATGTATTTTTCCCTGCTATTTTTAGCTCTGTTTATAACCTCCTTCTAACATTAAGAAGTGCTTCAGACATCAAAACTACACATTTTTATTGTTTAATTCAGAGTGAGGGAGGGAAGTGACACAGGGAAGAAGTCCACACAGGGACAACAGTCGAGGTCGGTTTGACCCTGACCTTGATGCTGTGAGGCCGCAGTGTTAACCGCTGAGCCGCTCAGCACGTCCCCATCCCAGCAGACAGCTGACGTCGCTGCAGGCCTCCTCCACCTGCAGCTGCTGCTGTGCAGCTGTGCTGCTTTATGGGACGGGTGCCATCAGAGAGATGGAACAATAGTTTTGATGAATGAAAACCACGATCTGGAGCACATCTGTCCATGCACAGCGGACCCTGATCAGAGTCCAGCAGGTGCCAGCTGCAGAACTTTTCCTGCAGATGTTTAAGTTTTGCAGACTTTCTTGGTGTTTTTTAATGTGCGGGCAGAAGCCCTCAGTGATAGTCAGTATGTTTACATGCACAGTTTAGTGGAGCTACAGTCAGAGCTCAGTTAGGTCATTTAAGTGGACTACTGGCCTTGTTTCAGTATACAAACACCAGGGAGCATCAGTTTTTGACAGAAGTATGTCTGACTCCACCAAGGCAGGTGGAGATATGCCTCCTCACTGCTATTTTCTATTAAACCTTCCTCCAGTTGAACCATTACTTCACATATTAATTAAGTTAGCAAGCAGCAAGTCTGCATGTCTGTGTCTCAGTCCAAAAGTATGTGGTTCCTGCTCTTGCACTCGCTGCGACGATACCTTCGTCTTGTTTTGTCTCCTTCTCGTGGCTTCTTTTTACAAATTTATGCTTTTCGACTTCCAGGTCAAAGCCCATGCTCTGAGCATGCTCAGAACGTCTCGGCCAGTGCAGGTCCGACTGAGGCGCATACATGAAAGAGTAAATCGACCCCCAATCCCACTACCTAGGAGTGTTAGAACGACTTTGAGAAGTTTTATTTAGGCCGGTTTCAGTCAGACTAACATGTTCACATGTTGTATTTTAAAAGTCCAGTTTTAGTTAAAGCTATAAACTTTCACTAGCATTGTGTAAAATGTACTGACTGAGTCCCTCCATCGTCTGGTTTATCAGTGTCTCGATGTGGGAGACGCGCTCCTCGTGGCTTCAGTTTTAGTGAGACGTTAATTGATGCTGTTGATGTCCAGAACCAAATATTTGACGTGATAATGGTGAATTTTGCTTCTTTCTGGTGCAACCAGCCCTTAATGTGTGTCGATGTAAAACACAAACACACATACACACACACACACACACACACACACACACACACACACACACACACACACACACACACACACACACACACACACACACTCACTGGTCGACTTTGTCCCACTTTCACAACACGTCCTTCAAAGCCGAGCTGGGACCTTTAAATAGTTATCGTTATTTATGAAAGGGGAGGAGGTGGTGCAAAAAGGGGGAGTCATGTCAAACAGTTCTTTTAGCACTGGGCTTATGTTGTTTTTTTGGCTGAGGGAGGGGTATACTACTTTAAATGGCTCTATTTTGTATTTAATTTACAGCCATTTTAAAAAAAAGATTTTTTAAATGTTTTTTTGTCTTGTAAGATTTTTTGATGATTTTTTTTCTCTTAAGAATTTTAGTGATTTAACATTTTTGGCATTTTTTTCTCTTAAATTTATTGGTTATTTTTTGGTAAGGCATGTTGTCTTTCAAAGTTTTCAGCAACTTTTTTTTTTTTAATGTTTCGAGATTTTTTTGCTTCCAAAAAATGTAGTGATTTTTTTTTTTAAATAGATATTTTCTTTTCTTTAATATATTTGGGTGATTATCAAAGAAGGTATGCTCTCTTTAAACATTTTTTTTTTTAATTTGGGGATTTTTCTCTTTTATGATTTTTAGTGATTTCTTTTTTTTTCATCAGCAGTTATTCATCTCTTTATGGCTCTAGCTCTGGAGAGTCATTAATTTATAGTGTTGATGCCCAAAACCAAATATTTGATGCAATGATGATGGATTTTTCTGTGCCACTTTCTGGTGAGACCAGCCCTTACACACACACACACACACACACACACACACACACACACATTCCTGCAAACCTCAGTGGTCGACTTTGTCCCACTTCAACAACATGTCCTTCAAAACGAAGCTTGGACCTTTAAATAGAGCTCTGGGATTGAAACATCACTCACATGTCACCGAGCTGCGGTCAGAGAAAATATTCAGCATCGACAGAGTTGATATATACGGCCACTCAGACTTCAAACAGATTTGGTTTATTTGAACTTGTAGTCTGTTTTACTTCCCTTTCACATGACTCTCCTCATAAAGTCAGAGGCTTAAAAAGGCGCAGAAAAAAAGGGCATTCTGGGTTTTCACAAAGCTCGAGTTGCACAAAAGAAAGAATTTGGTGGAAAAGACGTGGATCTCGTGTAGCCTGTGCAGCGTGTGAGGGATTTCAGCATCGTGTGATTGAGGCTTTTGCTGCCAAGCACAAAGGGGGCAGGGGGCTAAAAACACACATTTTCTTTGGTTGTGTGTGTGTTTTACAGAGTGTGTATGTTGAGAACAGATGAAATAGAGTTGGTTTCGTTTGAACGCCGTAGCTTGGATTGATTTGCGACTCTCCCGGCTCACAGCTGAAAGCTGCTGGGTAAAATCCATTATCGTCCGTGACCACTTGAAGGAGCCGGACAGCTCTGCACATTGTGTGCATCATCAGCTCCTTTAAGATGATTTATTTCAGCTCAGGCCCCGACTGACGTCTTTATTGTCAACATTTGGTCTGACTGTTAATGTGAACATTTTCTTTAGTTTCTTCTTAGGGCTCAAACTTCCAAAGACATTATCATGAGCGCCGCAATTACTTCAGTGTTCGTGAGTGTCGGACGCGATCAGATGAGACCAGAGTCAGGTCCAGACTGTCTGCAGGAGTCCTCCTGTGAACCACGGGGAAGATTTATGGGTACCAGGGGTGCAGGGGGATGATTGCTCCGCTCAATGTCTTCATTGTGTTGTGAACTCGTGTGTGTGAAGGAGGGATACGGGCCGATACTCAAGCCTCTTTACAAAGGGATTAAAAGGGCAAACTAGCAAGCACACATAAGCCTGGAGAGCAGGAAAAACACAATAAAATACTTTCAGAATTAAAAACTTTTCTCTGCTCTCTGTGTAGCTGCAAATGTTGAAGGGATAGTTCACCCAAAAATGAAAATTCAATCATGATCTACTCACAGTTATGCCAATGGAAAGTTGGGTGAAGTTTTATAGCCCAAAAATGCTGCTAGGTTTTCACGGTGAAAAGGTGTTGCACTCATCTCCCAAAGAATTGAAGCAGATGGTGACCAGGAGTCAATCATTAAAAAAAAACATAATAAAACTGTAAAGCCCTCTGAGGCAAACCATGTTTTGTGATAATGGGCTCTATAAATAAAACTGACTGACTGACTGACTGACTAAAACCACAAAATGTCTCCATACTACTCGTCCAGGGTTTCCTGAAGCCCCAGTATGCCAAGTTGTTTTGAAAAACGTCACTGGCGTCATGTTATTAGTCATGTTGTGGCCTGTAGCTCCTCGTGTGGGAGCTGCGTTTACGTATGCACACTTGCTCAAGACCAGCGAGCGCTCGCCGTATCTGCACGCCAGTGTTTAATGCAACCTGGAAGCCTCCCACAAAAAAAGTGGATGTATATCGGTATCGGTTGTCGGCCAAGAGAGTTGTTATATATTGGTGTATTGGATATCGGCAAAAACTCAGAATTAAAGTCGAAAATTTGTGAGAAAAACTTAAATATTCTCTGAAATTAAAGTGGTAAATTTAGGAAAATAAAATCACAAATATGCAAGAAAAAAACAGGAATATTCTCTTTTTTTAAGTCTTAAATTTGTGAGAAAACAGGACATTTTTCTGAGATCAATGTCACAAATTTACAAAAAAATTAAAATATATATATTTTTTAATATATTTATTTTTGTCAAGGAACCAAATCGCGTCACTTTGCATGGTCCAACCTCATCACACTACATGCACCACCAGTAAACGGGGAGTCTCGGCAAACACGGAGACGTTGGCATGACGGTTGTTTAAATGTTCAATCATGACGTCTCATTGTGGTTCAAAAGGCCTTTCCAAAATGTACGTTGTAGCGATGTTACCGGGAGTGGGATATTAGCATTGTGTCCCTTTTGGAGTCAGCCTCAAGTGGTCATTAGAGGAACTGCAGATTTTTGGCTCTTCATTTTTCAGCTCTGGGAGTTGCTGCTTGCTTTTCCACTAAACCAATAACAAACAGATAAATCAATGTGGTACATTAATTTGTTTTGGTATGAATATCACATGCACGTTTCCTTTCTGTGTATGACTTCACCTTCATGCCATTTCACCAGCTGTCTCCCAAATTCTTCCTGATTCTTTAGTGTGAAACTGTTATCTAAGGCCAAGAGCAATAATGATTTTATCCTTAAAAAAATATAAATCTGTTCAACAGCCAGATGGTTTCATAGCTTGGAAGTCAAAGACACAGAAGATAAGCGTTCTTCCCTCTCTCTGCTGTTTTTCTTGGCTCGTCAGTCGGGCGGCAATAAGTTTGGACACTGGTTGGAAATGCACTCTTCAAAACTGACACATCTTCAGTCATTTTTTCAAAGTTCCCAGTTTTCCCACACACACATATAAAAGAAAAGCATTCCTGCAGTCAATAAGCTCGTCATCAATCGCTGTCTCTGCAGCCAAGGACAGTTGGAAATGTTCCTGTAAACAACATGAAGTCATTATGCAGCACAGAGGGCCTGTGAGAACCTGTTTAACCTTTGTCACAGTAGCTTATTGAGATGTGTCAGAATGACGGGTGGATAAGCCTGCTGGGTTCAAGCTTTTTTGGCTTATACTGTACAGCAGCGATACTTGTTTTGACAGGATGACAGGAGGCAGGCCAGTCACAGCAGCCCCGTTTCAAGTGTCTGGGATTTTAGGACGTTTCTCAGATTGTAGGATATTTCTAGGATTTCTAGGATATTTGGACTTCTCTAGGATTTTTGGACATTTCTCGGATTTTAGTTCATATCTAGGGTTGTAGGACTTTTCTACGATTTTAGGATATTTCTAGGATTTTGGAATACTTGGAATTTTAGAGCTGTATTAGTAGTACTATATTTCTTGGATTTCAGGACTTTTCTAGGATTTCAGGATATCTCTCAGATTTTTCAAACCTTTCTTGGATTTTAGGATGCTTGTCTGATTTTAGGACTTTTACAGGATTTAGAACATTAGGGGGTTTAGCTAGGACCTCTGTCTGGGCTTGCAGGATTTTGACACATTTTTTTCCGATTTCAGAGCATTTACAGGATTTTAGACATTTCTCATTAAACACTTTTCTAGAATTTCAGAAGGTTTCTAGGATTTCAGGATGTTTTTGGGATTTCAGGACATATCTTAGATTTTAGGATGTTTCTACGATCTTAGGACATTAGGGTCTTAGCTAGGATCTCTGCTTGGAGGTGCAGTGGATCCTCCACTGGCACTTATTTTCGCTAAATAAGCCCTATTTTGATGTTGTTTCTGGCACAGAATGCATACTAAAAGTACAAAAACAATTCGTAGCGTGAGTCACTTGGGGACCACATGGCACTCTGTCGGGGGCCAGATTTTTCCCGCGAGTCGTAAGTCGAGTATCACTGCTGTAGGTCCTAACATTCACAGGACTCCAGCAGTTATAGCGGTCAGATGCACGTGTATGTTTACGTGTGGCTACGTGAGTGAATCCCCGCTTATATTCAGGTTTGCGTTGGAGGCTGAGTGTGCAGGTGACCTGGATTTCCCATCATAGGACACTCATCCCCAGGAAGGAGAAAAGGAAGCTGCTGTGAGTCAGTCGGCACAGATACCCATCAGTGATCATCACCGCTGTGACACACTGCACACACCCCAAACACACATCAAATGATTTGTTGGCAAACAGGCTGCTCTGGTCGCCACCTGCGGTGAAAGTTCACGCGCTATTTGCAGAGTTTTCCTTCGTCAGAAATAATGTCCCCGATTCACATGTTCAACAGATTAAAAACAATGACAGTGTCGTGTCAGCAAAACCAACAGTAAATGTTCAGTTGCAGCTTATCACCCAAAACTAGGCACAGAAGGGCAATAATCCGGAGCAAAAGTGTAAGAACTAAAGTCCCAGTGTGTTTGTCTGCTCTTATATAAGCTGTTAACGTTAACATGTATCTAGCTTAGAGGCAACTCGATCTCCAGAATAAATGCTACAATATGTTACATTTGTTCATCATAAGGTAGCAAATACACTGATTTTTCTAAACATTTCTTTATGCTTTAATATCACTGTGGTTAACATCTGGTTAGGTCTCGCTGCAAAAATAACTTGGTTATGATAAAAAAAAAAACAAAAAAAAAAACAAAAACATGTTTTGTCTTAAAATGCCTCACTTGATGGCACTAACCTGGCCGAAAACATATAGATGTTTATGTAAAAAAACAGCCACTATTAGTGGTGCTATATTGGCAGAAATAATAGTAAAAAAATAATGATTTTTGTGGCACTCTTACAATAGAAAATATGGCAGCATTGGTAAAGCAACTGCTTTTTGTGGCACTATCATGGCAAGAAATGCAGCGATATCTCTGTAAAACAGCAACAACACAAATAAACGCTTTTTTGGTACTATATCCCAACAAAAAACACGGCAATGTCTTAGTGATAAACAACCGCTTTTCACGTCACTATCCCAGCTGGAAATACGGTGATCCCTCAGTAAAAAAATGCTTTTCATGGCACTATCCCCACATAAAACATAGTGATATCTCAGTAATAAAAAAGCTTTTTGTGGCTGAATGCCAACAGAAAACATGGCAATGACTCAGTAAGAAACAACCACATTTAGTGATTCAGTCATAGCAGAAAAGGACGCAACTTCTCGGTACAAAACACCCTTTTGGAACTATCTCGCACAGCTTTTTTAGCACAAAAGTAATTTTTGTGAAACAATAGAGATGTGTCAGAAAATAGAAATATGCTTTTTCTGCAAAATGAGTACTTTTCATACTTGTCGTCCTTCTTGCACCTTTGTCTTTCATGTACGGTGAGTACAGCTTAGCCTTGTGGTGCTGATATAACATGTTGCATGTTTAAATTACGGTGACTTTAATAGCATAATTTTCTTTTGAATCAGAGTGAGGAGATCTGCTTCACCTCTGTGAGAACACAGTACTCACATCAGTCTGTCAACAAGATACCGTTAGACTCAGCAAAAGATCTGCAGTTAACGCCGGCCAGTCTGCATGAGCTACATCTCACATTGTCCATGTAAAGCGTGCACTGCTGTGGAACATGCCGTAACGTACATGTGTGTTTGCATGACTTTACCAGAGAGCAGAATGAAAAACTGGGACCAACTGTCATCTGTCATCGTGCCTCTGCATTTCCAGAGCAAACAGTCTCAGTCCAACACAAATACGTGCTCAAGACATTAGCTGTGAAAAACCAGCGTACTGTGGACTAAATGTCAACCATATGAAACAAATCTGCTGTTTCTAAATCCATCCACATCCCACCTGTGTGTTCACAGGCTGCCGCTGCTGTCCGAGGGGGTCAGAAAGGTCACGGGACGGCAGCCGTGTTTGGGACGGCGGGCCTCCAAAACATGTGGAAACAGAGAGAGGGAGAGACCAGGTGGGTTTCCTGACAGCATGCCAGCCGAGGAATGTTTCTGTCAGCGCTGAACTTGTCCGGTGGGAATCGCCACTGGAATGTGTTAGCATCACAGCTGAAGGTGGCGGGATCAGTTGGCAGGCACGGGTGTGTGCGTGTGCGTGTGCGTGTGTGTGTGTATGTGTGTGTGTGTGTGTGTGTGTGTGAGTGGTATATCAACACACATTAAGGGCTGGTCTCACTAGAAAGCGTCACAATTAAATATCAATTTAATATTATCATCTTTGCATTGAATATTTGGACATCAAGAGTATTAATTAATGGGTAATTAATTAACTCCTTTCAAAATAATTGCCAATTTTTTAAAAAAAAAAGACACACAAAAGATTTTAAAGAAAAAAACCTCAGAAAATGTAAAAGAAAAAAAAAGGCCATAATTTTTTTTAAAGAGAACGTGCCTTCCTGCTGGTTTAATCCGCATGTTTTCTAATAACCAACAAAAAAAAAAAAAATCAATTTTTTTTTAAATCACCTATTTTTTTTCTAAAGAGAGTATGATTTACTGCAGGTTTTCTTTGAAAATAACAAAAAAAGTAAGATTTTTTTTTTGCTATTTTATGAAAATAAAAAAAAATCACCCAAAAATGTAAAACAAAATAAAATCACTAAAAAACTTTTAAAGACATGCTTTCCAAAATAATTTTTAAAAAAAACCAACTTGGTCCACATAAAACAGCCAAATAAAAAAGATTAAAATAAAACTCGCCTACGTGTACAAGTGTGCATGTGTCCCTCTGTCGGAGGGGTGGTGATGGATTATGAAGGGGCCCACGTTGGGAGAACACCCGGCTCTCAATGTAGCAGTCTGACCTCTAAATACACAGCAGAGCACCCAGGGGTCGTGGCCCCCCGAGGTGTCCCGGGACCAGTTGCTGCATGGGCCCTCTCTCCTCACGAGAGAGCAGGGGGGTCGGAGCATGTGACCGAACCACTTGCTTCATGTGTCAGGGAATAATTTACTGCAGCGCTTTTATGTCCCACCAGCAGCTCTGACAAATGTTACACCTCCGGATCAGGAGAGATGGAGTCTGTGTGAAAAACTTCCTCAGTCTGCAATTAAAAAAAATAAAAATCTTTTATTTTTAATGATTTTTTTTATTTATGTAGTTAATCAAACATGAAAAACCAACAGTATTGTTATGGAGCTCAACATATCTGCAGGCCCCTGATAGCTACATGTTCTTAGACCCTAAAATACTAATTTAACAGCCACAGCGGTAAACTACACACCAAACTGTTACAGTGCAGCAAAAATATTACAAACATAAAAGCCTGTTACCTCTCAACCCTGTAACAGGCATTATGACCACACAGCTGACTTTTTTGTGATCAAATTGCTTCACTAAAAAATTTATTTTATACAGATGTTTTTATACGATGCATTTCATAATTTTGATAATACAATAAATCTATTATATTCTATTTTTGTTATATTAAATTGACTGATTTTTTTCTACCATACAGTTTTTGCTGATTTTGTTATATTTATTATTTGTATTTATTTTTAGTTGTTTATTTGTTATATTTATTTACTATTTATTTTCAGATTTTTTTACATAACATTGACTTTTTTACCATGAAGTTTATACAGATTTTTAGTGTTACTGTTAAAGAGTTAAAGCTTTCAACCTAAACGTTGACCCATAGCTAACATGTGTTCATATGACTCAATTTCTAACATGGATTCCCTCCATTTTTTAAAATCTGTAGGGGATGTATTCTTCCAGACTCTGAGGATCGCTCGAGCTGTGACGACTCCTACATTTATCACAAGTAAGACATATTCTGATATCTTTGGAGATTTTGGTACCATCGTACCCAGCCACTTCCCAGTGTGAGCTACAACTTTTTCCCAAAATGAGTTAAAAAGTTACATTCCCAGATTGCACGTAGAAATGTTCCTGTTTCTGTCTGACATTTCGGACATAAATTATTAGTCATTAGGCCTATCGCCCGGAGCTTAGGAGTAAAGTAAAACCTGTGGATTGATTTATGCTGAGTAAATTCCCCCTTTGCCTCCTTTATGTATTTCCCAGTATTTTATAGCATTTTCAACCATTCCTCATTGCTTAATTCACACCCCAGGTCCTTCTACCTCAGATTTTAACAAATATATTTTTGTAACATGCTAAAGATTTTGTAGAACATAGCTGCCCTGCGTGCTATACCAGGTAATAAATCAAATAAAATAAAATAATTACTATCCTGAATAAATTGGCCCTTAATGATACAGTTTCTGATTTGTAAATACTTCCAAAAATTACCTTTATTGACCAGAAAAAGAGAAAAATCCCATAATTAGAATGAAACAGTCAGAGCTCACATGTGAAATCAGATTTTTTAGGTTTCAAAGACTGTAAATCTGCAGGTGTAACAGTATCAGCTGCACATTTTGGGAAGTGTGAGTTTGCTGGCTTCTTTGCGGAGAGTTAGATAAGAAGATTAATTCAAGGTAAACCCAAAAATCTGAGTGCGTGAGTGATGAGGTCACACCTTTGGTCGGAGTCATAGACAGTATAAATAATGGACATAGTTACCGAGACGTCACACATTGAGATCTCAGTGGCTGTTCGTGAGTTTGGCTCAGTGAGTTCGGCTCAGTGAATTTGGCATTTCGCCACTGCCTTCTTGGGTTTTTTGGAACCAGAACTGATCATATTTGGGATGAGGGGTTGGGATGATGCGATGGATCCAACATGTTTTCATCCCAAGTCGTCACATATTGTCGCTTTGCAGTGGACTTGTGCGTCTTGTATTATTGTGTCAGTTTTTCGTAACATGGCTGGTAAGCCCATTCATACATTATATGAATATACTTAAGTAGTGTGCAATACATTAATATATCCTAGTTATATTTGCTAATTTATGTACTGCACCTGGTCCTCGTGTGAGTCAGCGTACACAGGACCACATGAGGGGCCAGGGGGCATCTTTTGCCCGTGTATTGGGACGGCTGTGGCTCAGAGGTAAAGCGGGTCGTCCTCTAATCTGTAAGTCGGCAGTTTGAGTCCCAGCTTCTCCATCCAATATGCTGAAGTATCCTTGGACAAAATACTAAACCCCAAATGTCTCCCGATGCTGAGCCATCGGAGTCTGAGTGTGTATGAATGGTTACCGAGTGGCAGGTGGCACCTTGTACGGTAGCCTCGGCCAACAGCGTGTGAATGTGTGTGTGAATGGGTGAATGTGACTCGTGGTGTGAAAGTGCTTAGAGTGGTCTTAAGACTATAAAGGCGCTCTGCAAGTGCAGTCCATTTTATCTCTCTCACATACGACTACCGCCTGTTGCTGCTTGTTTCTGTCCGTCCGTCTGTGTTTGGTCTGAGTAGATTGTAAAACTGAATTGCTCTTCTGGGGTGAATAAATTTGTCTGAATCTGAATCTACATGTTACGCTCAAGCTATCCCTCTGCGTCTGCTGTTGACGTTCAGGGATGCCGCTCCCGTGATATCAACTCAAGCACCGGGGGGGACGACGCTGCGCGTGCTTATGTTTGGGCAATTAAAGTACATGAAAACCAATGCCAGGACGTTAATAAAAGTTCAAACTGGTTAGGATTAGGAAAGGGAGGCACATGGTACAGGGTAAAAAAATCCCCAAAAACAGCAAATTCAGACAGGAAGCAAACACCAAACTCCTGCATGAAAGTCCAGGGTTTGTTGGATCCATTTCCAACCCACCTGCCCTTCAGGGACCTTCGTGCTCCCTATATTACATCATTACTGGCAGCATTTGTTCAGCAGTGTATAATAACACTTCGACCGGTTCTGTGCGGCCACGTTCTAGCCAACGCCACCCGGCGGACTATCATACAGCCATGAAAGGTTGCTTTTGGCGTTGGGATCTTGTGCTGAAATCACTGCAAAAGCGGCAGGGCTTGAAAACTTCAGAATGAGAACGGGCTGGTAGCGCAGGTCTTGCTGTCTTTAATGTCGCTGTCGCTGATTAGGCAGCACAATCTGCCCGAAATACGCAGAAATCATTTGACAAATCTAAGTATTCAATTCAGGGCAGCAAAGTACAAAATTGCATGCATCTGATCTCTTTAGGTTACCACTTTTCTTTTGTATAGATGTTGTTTTTTTTCACAAGATATCGCGGTGTCTGGCCACTGTAACTTTGGCTTTTTAGTTGGATGCTTGACCCACTACCTAAGGGCTAGCTCGGTTGTAGAAGACAACCTGTCTTCTGTTGGCAAAGCATTAAAATAATCAGAGAAGGTGTCCGGTTAATACTCCTTTGTTTACATTTTGTTTGGCGCTCACTCCGACATCGCGACTGTCCCTTTCTGCCACCAGATCGACTCTGCCGACAAAATCACTGTTTACAAAAACAAAAAATGGTCTTCAGGACATTTTATATACTATTGTTATTGACAGAACTTTGCTCTGATGGCTGTTCAACCTCCAGCCGTCAGGCAGCGGCCTGCATCATCCACCCGAGCTGAAGAGTCGATGCAGCTCCAGAAAGATGTGTACATTATGTGCATTTTGGGCTTGACCACAAAAGCCAGAATAAGTCTGTGACTGACACTTCCTTTTTCAATACCTACACTTCTAAGCCATACGCTAGTTTTTGATCATGCTGTCTTTGGTTTTGACCTGGTTCTCTTTTGCTCACAGCAGTTGGAAACTTTTGAGAAAGTGGAGAAGTTTGGTGGTACAAAGTTTCAGTCTAAGCAAACCATCACACAGTTTTGTTTTTTAAGGATTACTGAAACCAGGTGGTCTGTTCCCACTGACCTCTGAGATTTCTCACATCCAAACTTTGGAAAACCTCATGAAACAGACCGTGCAGCTGCAGCCCTGATGGGTGTGTTTACACACTGCTGGGCTTTGCAGTAACGTTGGCCGGACTCACCGCCAAATGCCCGCTTACATCACAGAACCCTGTGACGCCGATCTTCCTTTGTAGCATTTCTCAGGAGATCCTCGTCCAAACAAACTCATGTCAGATGCATTTTCCTGTGAAATGCCTCTGTGTCCTTTTAGGACGAGCTGTAACACGCTGTCCGAACGGTGCCAGTCTCAGATGATGACAGTGGAAGATTATCGTCCCATCTGAGGCCGCAGAGAGCAAACAGGAAGTAAACACTGCAGAAAGTCAGCTTTCAAAATCAAGGCAAAAAAAGTCTTAAAATGAGGGATATTTGACTTAAAATAAGCAAAATCACCTGCCAGCAGAACAGGAAATTTAACTTTAAATGATCTTGCCTCCAAGAATCCACAGATATCTTAAAACTAGTGTTGAAAAAGCTAAAAACAAGTACAATCTGTCTAGAGTAAAGTAAGTAAAATATTTAAGAATTGTAAATTCAGCACATGTTAGTGCCATCATCTTGACATAAGGCAAAGATTCAATCATAAAACCAGTAAAGCTACATATAAAACAAGTCCATTTTTTTCTTGATTGAAAGAATAGATTTAAGAATTATTTTCTAAAAAAGTAGGAAAATTTGCTTAAATTTAGCATCCAACGCTATTGCAATATTCTTGGAATAAGGCCAAATACCCTGAGATTTACGGAGAAAATTACAGTATTATGCTTAAAAATCAGTAATCCTGAATAAGATAAATGTATCTTAACACTTTGAAACCTGGAGCAACATAATTTTCCTTGGGCTGAGTATTTAACCTTTGAACTCAGTGCAAATTGGTTTAATTTCTTCTTTGAAAAATGGTTAAAACAAAAGTTTAAATAATAAAATCACAATTAGTATTAGTATATTAGATTTTTTTTAAAGGGTAGGGAAAAAGGAAAAAAGGGAGGGGAAAAACTATATTATAATTATCATAATTACAAAATTACATAATTAAAATGATGTTTTAGGCACTTTTTCAAATTCTCATGTGTCCTGTTTATTTTTATTTTGACTTTTTTTCCCCAAAATTTTCATTATTTTCATTTACACGGCTTGGTCACTTTTACTCATTTCTCTTTAATTTTGTTTCATTTCTTCTTTCGTTGCTCATTGCCCTCCTCTCACGTGTTTGAAAGAAATCAAGCCAATATTCTCAGGTTTCAAAGGGTTAAGATAAAAGATAAATGCCTGCTCAAAGAAAGATATGAATAGCAATGCATTTCTTCACACTTTATTGTTTCAAGCCGCCATGGGCAGAATTGAGGTTAAAATAAAATGATAAAATAAAAAAATTAAAAAATAATAAATAAAAAATTGATATTAAATAAAAGTATGAATAAAACAAAAAGGTCAGGGTCTGAGCAGAGAGCAGACATGTCAGTTGTGTCCTCTTGTCTCTCTGCATCAAACACGAGGGCCTCTGAAGTCTCCTGTAACTTCTCATGACACCCTGCGGTTTAATAGCTCGCTGTCTGCTGTCCCCCCGCCGCCCCTGACCACCAGTCAACACGGTTTGTGCTCAAAACACATCTGCATTCTTTCCATCCTCAGCTCCGTCTGACAGCAGCTCAGGGCCGAACACGACACTGCACGCAGACCGCCGCTGTCACTCCCAATAGACACAAATGTTGGAAATTTCTGCAGGCGCTGTGTGGTAGTTTTCAGCGTCGAGGCGTACTCTGAGGTCAGATGATGCTTTCTGACCAAAGTGCAGTGTGTTAGTGTGTCTTATATGGTGTTTGTCATTTTTCTGAGGGAAACTCCACACCAGCGTGCAAACTGGACCCAAAATGTTCCCAGTGTGCGCATGTAAGAGTTGTGTCAGCACAACATTTTAGTCTCAGACACTGATGTTAAAAAAAGTGACTTAAAGTGCCAGAAAATTGCCATTATTTTTGGTGTAAGAGCTCCCTCTGTTGGAAAAGTTTACAAACTCTTTTATTACTTTGTGCTGCATTCAGACGCCTGTCAGAGGAATTTGGTTGGTGATTTATTTGGAAAACGAGGAAAAGGCAATAAGCAACTTTGCAAGAAATGTTTTACAAATTGCAAGAAATTAGTTGATTGAGATCTCTTTTTTATCTATAAAGGCAAGGGGAAATGTCCTTAAAACTATAATATTAAACATAATAATTATATGTTTAAAATTATCATACAGCATTGTTAAATTTTAATTTACATTTTTTATTTCCTTCTTTCTTTTTATAAGGAAATTTCCTCAATTTTGTTATTAAGAATTACTATAGAAATACCACCAAAAAAATCCATATTACTTTGGTAACCTCTTTCTGTGTGTGTGTGTGTGTGTGTGTGTGTGTGTGTGTGTGTGTGTGTGTGTGTGTGTGTGTGTGTGTGTGTGTGTGTGTGTTTGTTTGTTTGTTTGTTTGTGTTTCACACCGTATCTAATGGTGAAATTGCAGTTATACTGCAGTTTTTGTAGTATTGCTGTAGTGCCTCCTCTGGTATTTCTATGGATTTCAGGTACTATAGGAAATTATTATTGTTATATTACAGAAGTTTGAATAGTATCATTGTTGGGTTTCTATATTATTTCTAGGTTTTTATGCGTCAGCGATGGGTCACTGTGCCCTTGACTCTGTCCAACTTTCAAGAATTTGGATTAGAATTTGGAGGTCAAAGGTCAAAGGTCATCCTTACATCCGTGTCATTCTCTTGAGTGCCGTATCTCAAGAAGCCTTCAGGGAATTTCCTCAAATTTGGCACAAACGTCCACTTGGACTCAAGAATGACCTGATTAAATTTTGGTGGTCAGAGGTCACTGTGACCTCATGAAACATGTTTTTTGGCCACAAGTCAAGAATTAATTTGCGAATTATGAAAAAAATTTCATACAAATCGTTGCGATGCAATGATGATATTTTATATTCAAAAGGTCAAAGGTCAACTTCACTGCGACATCATCAAAAACACTTTGCTGGCCATCATTCAGCATCATAACTTGGGAACAGAAAAAGGGAAAAGAATTACCCATAATGTAGGATATAAAGTGCTCCATGCTCAAAACTATATTATTATTTCTGGGTGTCATTCTGGGCTTTTGCCTTGGAATTTGTCTTTTTTACTATTTTCCACCTGATGACATCTCGCTCTCTTTTTAAAAAAAAAAAAAAAAAAATTTCCATGTGGAAAAAATACATGCTGTTTCCACTACAGGTGCACTGTCACAATCAATATTGCTGCAAATAACTGACATATCCCAGGCTGGGATGATTAAAAATATACAAAGAATTGAATGAATGAATCAATAAATAAATATATTAGTACTAGTAATATTAGTATATTGAAAATAATTCCCTTTTTTTCATCTAAAACACAGTGACATCATGACAAAAACCTGCCATTTAAAGGGTTAAAGTTCTGAAAATTAATGCATTTTTTATATTTATGATTAGGAATGATGTTGGTTTCAAAAAAATAAACTCAATGGAAGTAGAAAATAATATCTATCTATATATGTGTGTGTGTGTGTGTGTGTGTGTGTGTGTGTGTCTATTTTTTCAAGCCTGCCTTTGAAAAGTGCTTTTGTGCGCAGATACAAGTTTATGTAATATTAAAGTGGGCCCTAAGGGTTAAAGTAAGACATGAGGAAAGTAGAGAATGAATAAATAAACAAATAAATAAATATTTTAAAAAATGAATAAATAAATAAATATTTAAACACGAATACATATTTTGAAAATAAATTAATGAATAAATATATATATATATATATATATTTTTTTTTAAATAAATAAATATTTTGGCCCAGGCGTTTCACTTTTTCATCACGAGATGGCGCCACGCAGTCGGCGCTCCAGCTGTGACTGATCCTGCAGATACAGATGTGTCGCTGCTCATAAATGACTCCAAACAAAATGATTATTGAGAGAAAGTTGACACGAGATGATGAGACACAGAGAAACAGGTTTCATTGCTTTCTGTGTCATGGAGCCTTTTGTCAGCTCATAAATAACGTGTTAATGACCAGCTCAGCTCGTGAAATTTACACATGTATCCTCCCCTAAACTCTCTGTGCGCGCACGTGTCTGTGTGTGTGTGTGTGTGTGTGTGTGTGTGTGTGTGTGTGTGTACGTGTGTGTGAGAATGTGTAAGTATGTGTGTGTTTGGCTCTCTCCTGTTGTCTGACTCCGTTTCATGCAGTTATGATTCATGATACCTTAAATTACACGTTATATTATTGTCCAGCGCGCTGCCAAGATTTTAAGGGGATCAAGATGAGAGAGGGGCGCGCGATGTGAAAACAACCTCCGCCTCTTTGAAGCAGCTTCAGCCTCTCCCAGTGAAAAATGAAAAACACGCTGCAGGTTTTTTTGTTTTTTTTTAATCGCTCCGTGAATCATGCGAACGGCTCGAAAGTTTTCACCGAGATAAGAAAACATTTCAACTGCAGTAGCCCGGAACAGCTCCGTCTAACCCGGCTTGTGACCCGGGTTCATTTATCCAGAATGATCCGGGGAGATCCCCCGGGCCTGTTTAGTTCCTGCCAGATCATGTTATTACTCCGGGTCCTCGGCGGCTGCTGCAGCTCTCCCACTTCTTCATCTGCGGCGCAAAACAAATAGCGTCTCCACAATGGACGCTTGTGTTAGATAGCACATTTGTTATTGTTAAAGTGTGTGCGTAATGGATAAAAAATAGGCCGTTTGATTTGAACGTTTCCATATTTTATACTCCTAAAAGAACAGACCGAGAGACTAAATTTAACCCCTTTTGTTGTCTTAACTTTCTGTACTTGTCCTAAGAGTCCAACATGATCCGCCTTCTCAAAACCTAAAATAAAGCAGCTTGATTGAAGACAGAACCTGTCATTCATCACAAACTTTGTGAAAATCGAGGTTTTTAGCAGTGGTGGTAGTAGTACTTTATTCAGTCAGCATACATAATACAATAAATACAAACAATATAGTCAATAAACAACAGTCTGTGTGTGATGGAGCTAAATGCTTATATCGGCCTGACCGATATACTCATCAATTTAAGCTTTCAGAATAAAAGAAAAACGACAACAAAAACTCATTCACAGTATAACCTTAAAAAATTGCTTCTTTCCCCTCTTCAGAGAGCAGAAAGGCTGCATGTAATCAGTGGAATCCACTCATTTTTTATCAAAACACACCTGTCACAGTTGTTTTCTTTACTAGAGTAGAAGTTTATTGTCATTATTATTATTATTATTATTATTATTATTATTATTGCTAAAGGAACTGCATGGGTGTAAACCATTTGTATAATTTTGTAGCAAGATATATCACTTGTGCAGGCAAAGAAAATAAAAGAAATGTGCAAAGAATATTTTAGTATGTATTTTTTTATAAAAAAACAATAACAGACATATATATATATATATATATATATATATATATATATATATATATATATATATATATTATGCTGTAGAATAAGGACAGTTTGCAAGTTTGTGTGCATGGACTTTGCAAGTGTGTGTGTGTGTGTGTGTGTGTGTGTGTGTGTGTGTGTGTGTGTGTGTGTGTGTGTCTGTGTGTGTGTGTGTGTGATTATTTGGTTTTTGTGGTATGAAAATTATTTTTATAACTTTTTTTTGTCTTGTCTTGACCCCTAAGACAAGATTTTGGCCCTGCTGGTGTAGCTTTCATGGACATATAAAAAAAGGAGGAAAATGTTTTCTCATGTTGGGGTCATTCTAGGAAAAGTCAGCACATTTCAAGTTGAAAAAAGATCATTTAGGGGATTTTCTATGCTGTTAAACATAGTGGTGGTCATTGTTGACCCCTAAGTCGACATAAGGGTTAAAGTTGTATGTCCCTCCGCTCAGCCAGAGAAAAAAAAACAGTAGCCCTTCCCTATTACTTAAAATATATTTTTTATGCCCTCTCCTTTCTGCACCACCATCCTCCCTCATAACAAACAGTCCCTAATTTTATAGACCTCCCCATTACACAATATAAGCACTTGGGGTGGGGAGAAAAAATCGACACAGCATAGTGTCACGATGTTTTTGTGTGGCAATATCACGTTTTATAGGGCCAATTATTGCTGTTTTAATATAAATATCACAAATACAAAATGAACGTTTTTTTTAGCCCACTAGAATAATAAAATCAGTTGTTTTTTCAGTCCACTGTAGATACATATTGCTGCAATAAAAATGACTGAAGTGAGATGATCAGACAGAAAAAATGAAACATGACTTTTGCTAACAAATGTTTTCAACGGAGGAAAAAAGCTGAAAAGACCTAAAAACATAAGTGCATGAATGCTGCACTCACATTTGTCTCAAAGGCTTTGCTGACCCACGTTGTTCGACCCCTCCATGTTAAATAAAGAACAGTCCCTTACCAGAAATAACAACTAGAGAACATGTAACAAATGTGACAGCATTCAGCAGAGTGTGCACAGGACAGATTTGGTGTATGCGATTTGTCCATTTTTGTCTTGTGAAATGCCTCATATGATTTTGGAGCAGTGATACTCAAGTTATGGCCTGCGAACCAAATCTGGCCCTTAATAGGGTGCCAGGTGGCCCCCCAGCTATTTTCTAATTCACAAGAAAACAAAGTGATTCACACTGGGAATTTTTTTTTTTTTTTTACTTTTAGTATACAAAAGGTGCCAGAGAGCATAAAGCTGCATCAAAATAGAGCTTGTTTATCAAACAAAGTGCCAGTGGAGGATCCCCTGCACCCTCAACAGAGGTCCTATAAGCCTCTAATGTCCTGAAATCTTAGAAATGACCTAAAATCAGAGAAATGTCCTCAAATCCTAGATGTGTCCTAAAATCAAACGCCCAGACATTTTCTTCAATCCTAGAAACATCCCAGAATCCTAGAAACTGCATAAAATCATAGAAGTGTCCTAAAACCCGAGAAATGTCTCAAAATCTTAGAAATGTCCTGAAATCTAAAACACGTCCTGAAGTCCTAAAAACATCAGTGTCCCCAAATCATAAAAATATTCTAAAACCAGAGAAACACATGCGGCTGTTGTGACTGGCCCCTGGCTCCTGCCCCCCGGTCTTTTTGTAAAAGTGGCCCCCCAGCGAAGCACGTTTGGTCTCCCTGATCTGGAGCCTTTTTCTACCTTCAGCTTTTCTTTTTGACGCTCCCGCTCGCGCCTTATTGAAACCACACAACGCGCACGGGGCCTGTTTCCAATCTGTAGACATGCGTGATGAATTTGGGGAAATCATCTGCAGCTTTGCTGGTACCGTATAGCCCACCCAGTCCGGACCCGGTCCCCCTCTGCCCCGAGGTATCAATACGATTAGAGGCAGGAAATGTGGGAATCCCCAACAAAGGGCTCCATCATTAAACACAAACAACCAGAGGCCTCCCAACAATACCAAAAGCGCCCTCCTCTCCTGACTCCGCTTTCATGTCTGCGCAAGTGAAAATCTATTACTTTCATCCCAATATTCCCATCCTGCTCTCAGCTGCCCATTATTAAAGAAGATAATCTGACGGGGTTACGGCGGACTTTGATAGGTCTGCGCTCAGATGGAGAACAGAGAGTGTAGAGTTTCTAACCCAGGTTACACTCACTGCACCAATAATATTATTCCTTCTCCATTTCACACACGGAGATGTTTACCAAATCTCAGGGAAGCTCAAGTGCAACTTCTTTAAATTTTGAAAAATCCACCTCCAGAGAAGTCACCGTGCACGCAGGCGACAAATTATTATTTTCTGCAGCAGCAACAAAATCAGTCATTCCCGTTTTATCCGCTGTCTGAAAACATGTAATTGCGCGTCAAGTGTGTGCGTAAAGAGCGGCTGCAGGAGCCCTCGAGGAGGATTAAGGCTTAAGTCCCTGCCTCGCGTGGAGAAGCGTTTGGGGATTTCCCCCCTCAGACTTTAAATTCAGGATGGCGATCTGATGTCACCAAACTGTCGATCAACTTAGTTGGAAATGAAGATATTTATAGCCTTTTATATAATGACTTTTCAACAGCGCTGCGCAAAGATGACAGTTTCCACCTCTTTGATTTTGGGTCGATATATAATGAAAAAAGTATTTAAAAGTATTTCGTCACTTTTTTTACACTAAATAAAAAGCAATAAGATCAGAATTTATTATAAATAATATTTAAAAAATCAGTACTTCACATCCCTGTAGCGATATTGCCACACATAAATATCGTGATAATATGCTGTATCGATTTTTCCCTCACCCCTAGTGCTTATCTTTGTTAATGGGGAGTTTTAGAAAATTAGGGACTGTTCATTATTTATGAGAGGGGAGGAGGTGGTGCAAAAAGGGGGACATATGTCAAATAATTTTTAAACTCTGGGAAGGGGCTTTTTTGTTTTGTTTAAGTGGAGGGGCATACAACTTTAAATGGCTGTATTTTGTACTTATTTTACTGCCTCTTTTTTTTTAAGAAAAGGAGCATGTTCTCTTTAAAAAGGTACTAAAATTACACCATTTATCATAGTCTGTCAAACCTGAAGTAATCGTTAGATTTTCAAATTTCCAACTGTCCTTTGACACATCATGTGAGATGGACACTCAAGTCAGAAAAAACAACCAAATCTGAACTTAAAATTGAGATATTTCATCAAAATCCCTCTACATTAAGAGAAGATCAGGGACTTTTTTTCCCAAAAATACTTCTCCACTTTTTTTTCCTCCACCAAATAAACAGTAAATACGATCAGAATCAAGAAATTTTAATAATAATAATAACTTAAATCATTAAAAATAGGTGAAGGAGCGGCCTACAAAAAGTTTGTTTTTTTTTAATAGATGCATACAAACCAAAGTTTTCATTTCATTTATCTTCATATTATTCATATTTATTGTCACTTTTTTTCGGAGTCAACTCTGAAATCTTGAAAAAAAAGAAGAAGAAAAAAAGGCTTGACTGGCCTCTAAAAATAAACCTCTTCCTGCTCTTCAGGATGTTTTCACTGAGCGGATCTCTGATGTCCGCGTCGACTTGGCACCGCTGTGCCGATGATGAGAGTGCTCCGGGAGGCTGGTATCGGCCCTCTTGGTACCTTTTGCGTCGTTTCCATTGGTCAGGATCTTTTCCCCTCGCGCCTCAACGTGACATCACATCCACCCGACCCACAGGAAAGCAGCGCAGATTACAGATGATGCTGGACATCTCGGAGGACGCGCACACTTTTTTATGCTTTTACGCACAATCACTCGCTGACCGCTCCGTTGCGCTCAGAGGCACCAAAATAAAGGATATCAGCGCGTGCGGTTTCGAGGAGTCTGGAAGGAGTTTTTGGGGAAGTAGGAGGAGGATTGTGTTCCGGTCTTCACTTTTTTTGTGAATGGAGATGAGTCGTGCGTAAAAATCTGTTGATCGCGTTAAAGAGAAGAGCTGTCACTATCCCACCTGTTGGCAGGTGGTGTTGGCTTCACGCGTGGACTTCTACTATGACATTGGACATCATGGAGGATATTGTGATCGACGTGGTAGGGGAAGGACTCAAAGACAGCGCAGAGGAGCAGCTCTTACCTTTGGATGAGTCCACGAAGGCTTCCAGCGCACAGAGTAAAGATCGGGACTCCTACAGCCCGGATCCGGCGTGTCCGTCCCCCGCTAAAAGCAAAGGACCCGCGTCCGTGAAGCCTCCGTACTCTTACATCGCTCTCATAACGATGGCGATACTTCAGAGTCCAAAAAAGCGGCTCACCCTCAGCGAGATCTGTGACTTTATCAGCCACCGCTTCGTGTATTACCGGGAGAAGTTCCCCGCCTGGCAGAACTCCATCAGACACAATCTGTCGCTCAATGACTGCTTTATAAAGATGCCCAGAGAGCCTGGAAACCCCGGGAAGGGCAACTACTGGACTCTGGACCCAAACTCCTCGGACATGTTTGAAAACGGGAGTTTCCTGCGGCGGAGGAAGCGCTTCAAGCGGCAGCATTTCCGCTTCGACCCGCTGAAGGAGCAGCACCTGGAGCCCAGCGGGCTGCACGGGTTCCCGCACGGCGCGTACGGGATCGGCGCCGCGGCGCTGCAGCTTCCCAGCCTGGAGCTCTACCCCTACCTCCATCACCACGCGCACTCCCCGTGCGGCCCCGCCGCCATCCCACCTGTCAGCAGCATCCTGCCGGCTCTCTCCAGCTTCTTCTCCCGCAGCGCGCTCACAGCCAAGGCGTTCCTGCAGGCGCAGCCGGGCGTCGAAGCCTTCTCCCCGGGTCAATGCACTGCTTACTCCGCTCCTCTGAGCTCCGGAGCTCCGTACGCGTCTCCGGCGCTCTTCCACCCCGCAGCGTCCCCGCACTTCCTCAGTTTACACCAAGAATATCAGAAACTACAGCGAGGCAGCGCGGAGCTCTCCAAACACATTAACACTGCGAACAATGAATAATCACAAGAGATGAACTCGTGTTTTCTCAGGTAACAAGAGACAATTTAAGCAGAATTTCTCCAGCGACGAGTCTGCTTTCAAAGAATGTTGTAGATATGTTTAATAGAAAAAAACTCTCCTTTTTCTCAATTTTATGGCAAAAAGCTTTTTAAAATTTTGATCACGAATTATCTTCTTTTGTTTAAATATTTAAATGACGAGTTTCCTTTACTTTTTTTTCTGGAAAGAAATAAAAATAAAACTAAATATTTAAACTTTGCGTTCAGTTGTATTTTGTACAAATCCGCGGAGCTTTTTTATTTAGTTTAAGGAAGATCCAGAAAACAACAGACTTTTCATGCGTAAATTTACTTTCAATTTCAGTTTCCGTCTTTTTAATATTCCTGCGTCGATTTATTAATTAATTGGGCCTTAACCTTTAGCCTCATAATAACAGTTGAATAAAATGACCTCTGTTTAAACATTAAGGGGTATTATTTAAGGAAAAACGGACAAAAAACAATACTGACGAATAATTTGAAGACTTAATATGCTGCAGATTTTGTGGCCTAATTGTTTGCGTGAAAATGACTCCCGCATAAAATAATCGATAAGATAAATAAAAACAAATCTTATACAAGTGAAAATAGCCTACATCTGTGTCAGCATTTTTAATTTGGACGATAATTTAATTATCAACGACTGAGACGCTCTGTGAGATATTTAATATATTGAAACTACAAAAATAAAGCTTGTAAAATATTATATGGCAGGCTTTACAATGACATGAAAAGCAGCATTATGCAGCAAGTCGGGCAGACTCCGCTGTCAAGGTCAAAGTCTGCAAAACTTTTATTAGTGCGTGAAATTATGACGAAACTGTAATAATAATAATAATGGGCTAATAATAACAATAAATCTCCATGATCAAAAGCTTCTGCACGGCATCTGAGGAGCTGAAGTTACATTTACAGACTGATCACGCGTGTTTGCGTGTGTGTGTGTATGTGTGTGTAGTTCATGCATATAACGCTGAAATTATACATGCCTATAATTGCCTTATTTCTCAGGGCCACACACACTCTGTCCGCCTGTTCCCGCGAGAAAATCTGTTCAACACGTTTTTTTGATGCTAAATAATCTCATCTGTTCCAGCATAAAGATCATAAAACCTCCCAAATGTTCCCACAAATGAGCATTTTCAGTTAAATCACTCAGTGTAATTATAATTTTCACTTATATTACAGAGGATGTTAAGCTGAATACACTTTTGTTTCAGTTTTTATTTTAAAAAAAGAATCATTTATTTGTTATTTATGGGCATTTTAAAATCTGAAAAAAAATGGTGAGTTTTAAAAGGGTAATTCCTTCATTTAAATACAGTCCTAAAAGAGTTTTTATGTTGTCACTGTGAAGTGATGCAACAATTATGAAACAAAAAAATATCAATTTTTAAATAAGGAAATAGTCCAACAATTGTGACTTCTTGCAAACACAACAAAGGCACAAACATAATATAACATTTAAACAGGCTCTCATAAACTGTATGTTGTACCTAAAAGAGTAATGCACCCAAATTTGTGTACAACCCACTAAAAACATACAAATATACAGGATACAATAGTGTAAGACAATTAAGTCAGCCTTTATAATTTGCATTTCTCAATGCAGACATGTTTATTATGATAAAAAAAAAGTTAATATTTGTATGTTATAAGTCATCAAATTTCACTGAAAGTAACATTTTAAAGAGGAATCCAAACAGTCTGACTTATATTTTTTGTCCTTTTTTCCTCTTACAGTCTGCTGTGTAAAAGTTCAGCTGTTTAAAAATCTGAATCAAGCTGATAAAATCAAACCCTGATCTATCATCTAAACCTAAAACAAATGCAATAATCTCGCGTGTGTGATTTCACCTGGAGACACAGACAGAATAAATCATGCGATCACTGAATCCATCCTCAAACTTTCCGCCCGTTCCACTAATTCGGATGATCTGATTTATTTTCTCCTTGACTTTTTCATTTAAGTCGACGCTGCGCTGCTTCACAGTGAGAGTGACAGTAGTTAAATAATTCTAGGTTTCGGAGCATGGGAGTATTTATTTAATTCTATTCTGGGGCTGCTTTAGATGGATTAGGGTGCTGAAGCTCTTGGACGGGGCTGATGGATCACACCGCACGCTTTAGTCCTCCTGCAGACTTTGGCACCCAGCGAGGGGCTGAGACAAATAAAAAGATTGTTACCTGATGTGCTGCTGAGCTGCCCACTCCTGAAAGAAGACTTTCCTCAGTGATTCTCCTTTTTTTTCTGAGCTCCATTCAGAAGATCTCACACATGAGCCCAAAACTGATCTAATTCAATCCGTGCTGAGGTTTTCCTCTTTTTCTGTCAGGACCAAAAGTGTAATATTTGTGCTGCTAATCTTAAACAGTTGCGGCAAGAGCTGTGGTCAAACTGATCCAACATGAGATTCATATCACACACACCGCAGCACTTCTGCTCTTATCTGATTGGAAACCAGCAGCTGAACATTTTCTCTCAGTTTTCGGGGCTTCGCTCCTGTTTGTTCAGTCACAGCTGTGCATGAAGCTGCAGCAGGTTGTAACTCTGGGAAAGCTGGAAAAATTGAAAGTCTTGTGTGTGATCCATACAGCAGACAATAAGTCAAAATACGTAGAATCACACACATAAACAGGATGTGTCACTGTCAGAGGTGTGGACATGAGCTGCAAATTTAATCCGTGATGTCTTAACTTTCTGTATATTCTACTTGTCCTACATGTCAAAACCGACCCGCCTTCTCTAAACCAGTAAAATAAAGCAGCTTGATTGAAGTTTAAACCCCAAATCTATTTTGCATGAATAAACAACCTGTCATTCATCACACACTTTGTGAATATCGAGGTTTTCCCTCTTCATGGTGCAGAGAGACTGCGTTTAATCAGTGGAATCCACTCGTTTTTATTACAACACACCCTTCAGAATTGTTTGTTGTTATTATTGCTAGTGGCACTGCATAGGTGTCAATATATTTTTGAGCAAGGTATCACTTGTGTAGCCTAAAAAGTAGAAGAAATGTGCAAAAAGTAGTTTTGGATGCATTTTATTATGGGGAAAAATAACAAAAAACTGTACATTATACTGTACAGTGAGGACAGTATGTAAGTGTGTGTGCATGGACTTGCTGTTGCATTCCTGAGTGTGTGCGTGCGTGTCTGTGCGTGACCCCTAATGACCCCTAAGACAAACTTTTTATCCTGTTGGTGTACAGCAAAGGCATGTTTTTCCTTTTTCTCATGTTAGTGTCATTCTAGGAAAGTTCCTTGGATTTCAAGTTGACAAAAGATCATTTAGGGTTTTTTTCTCTGCTGTTAAACATAGTGGCGGATCATTTTTGACCCTTAAGACAACATACGGGTTAATGCCCGTGGACTTGAATTGACAAAATCAAAGTACTAGTCTAACCTCTCCCTCATTTTCTGGTCCGATCCTTTTGAGCACCTGTTGTGACAAATTACAATAATGTACTGGCAGCTGTAGTGTCCAGTATCCTACTGATATTTTACAGTATCACTACCTGAAAATACTTCAACATCATATCACCAGTACTTTACGATAGAATTTGAGGTTTACAGTGTAATATTGGCTCCAAAAAGCATCAAGTTTTACAGTGTTACTGTATTTAAAGACAAAGCCAAAACAAATCAGTGCATAACTCTTAATATGTGGCCATATTTTTGCAGGAATTTGTTACAGTGTACATGTGTGAATTAGCACTCCAAAGCCAAGTTATTGTCAAAATTGTTGTTTTTTAGCTTAAAAACTGCCCCAAATGTGATGTTAGTAGTACAAAATGATGTGCATATTCTCAAAACTGTACAAAATGCACACATTGTTAACCAAGAGTGTAGGTTTATGTTTTAATATTGCGGGGGTTTAGCAGTCCTCCGCCGCAAAATTTTAAGCTTCAAACACTTAATTTCCTGCATTCACGTGAATACACCAATTTTATGCACCAATTTGTGCTTTTCTTCATCAATTTTTGGTGTGTCTGTTTATTATTTTGTCAGAAGTCCTCTGCTACTCTTGTGTTTTTAGGGACAGACAAATGCACAAGTTCTAAAAATTGAGAGGGGCGTGACCTATGACTTTTGACTCAATTTGACAAAACTGACATTAAACACAACAAGTTTTGTCTTATAAACTGTCCTAAATGTATGTTAGTAGTACAAATGATGATGTGCATACCCTAAAAACTGCATGTTAAGCAAAAGTGTCGGGTTATGTTTTAACATTGCGGGGGACGATTAAGCAACAGTGGGTTTGGCGGTTTGAGCATCAAACACTTAATATCCTGCATTCTGGTGAATATTTAATGCACCAATTTGTGCTTTTCTGCATCAATTTATGGTGTAACTGTTATATTTTTTTCAGAAATCTTCTGCTACTTTCATGCTTTTATGGATTGCACATGTTCTAAAAATTGAGGGGAAAATCTACACCGATGCTATTAACAATCAATAAAGTGCAAATAAACTAACATACGTTTTGAGGAGATTATAACAGTTAGCAACAAAGGCATATTTTAGTTTGTTTACATCCACTAAAAGTGATGTGAACATTAATTCTGGTGCTGTATCCAGAGGTGTGGTCCGAGTCACATAAATCGGACTCGAGTTAGACTTGGGTCACAGATCTGATGACCTTAGGCTCAACTTGACAAAATGTATCAAGTTTTATCTTGAAACTCTTACAAAGAGTAAAAACTGCCTAGAATACACATATTTGGCATAGTTTTTTGTTGTTTTCTTTCAGTATTGGGTGGGGGGAACAGACAACAGATGACACATTGGGTTTAGGGGTCCTCTGCTCGACCCCTATAGAAAAATCTGTAGTAAAATCTATTAATGATTCTTTTAATTATATATCTAAAAATCGGTTACATGAAAAAAAAAGAAAAATATATGATTTTTTTTAGCACTTTTTTGGGGGGGCGGGGGTAGTTTTTTTTTTTTTACTTTTCTTTTTTCCTTTCTTTCTGTTTTTTTTTTTTAAATTTATTTATTTATCCTATTTTGAGGTAATTTTCTTGTAACTTTTTACTAATTTCTTGCTATTTTTGGGGGCCATTTTTTGTTAAGTTAGGTATTGCCATGGTTTTGAAAGAAATCAAGCCAATTTGCTCCAGTATCAAAGGGTTAATGTGCTTGAACACTGTGGTCAGGTGAATAAAACATGTTAAGAGTCCTTAAAGTGCACCAGAAAAAGAAATCTTTGTCTCTACAATGAGCTCGTTCTGCTGGAGTCAAGAAAAGAGAAACTGAAACAGACAAACACTGCACACAGTCAGGGAGGGGGAGTCAGGCAGGGTCTTTTTTTGGGAGGGGGGAGAGGCCGTTGCACCTGCTAAAATAAGCAACTCAGCGTGTGTGTGTGTGTGTGTGTGTGTGTGTGTGGGGGGGGCTGTGAGTGCACATCAGTTTTCCATCCTGAAGGAGGTTACAAGTTGCCAGTTCGCTGCTTAAATTCTTTTTACTTCCCTTTTTTCCTTTGTGCGTCATTGAGTGTGACATGCTTTATTAAATCCTCACTTCTCTTACAAGTTAAAGCGTCTTTTTTAATGATTACCAGCAAGATTTTCCGACTTTTTCCCTTTGTGAGGCGTCTCCAAGTCAAATTTAACGTAATCTGCAAAGTCACTCAGAATCTGACACAAGGGGATCCTGTTTTAAATTGAATATGTCGCCGCAGAGAACTGCACTCAATGTCATATTAAGGTGATTCATCGCATCAGAGCACATGACGAATGGACTTTTATGTGGCGGCCCGTCAGCGGTGCGTGCCGTGTTACACGGTGTTTCTGCCCAGTTCCACGTGGATTATCAGTCCTGAGTTATCGCAGCGTTTCGCTCTGATGTGGCGCTCGTCTCTGGGAGAAACTGATTCAGCCCGAGCTTCATTCATGCTGAACAGCGCCGCTGCACCGTTCTCCACTCGCAAACGCCAAGCCAAACAGGCAAGATAAACTCACTGGTGGAGCACCCCGCCTCGCTGCCCTCACTACCTCTGATTCCACAGAAAGACCCAAAGTCAGAGAGCGGTGCATTCTGGGATAACCCCCGCGAGTTCAGTCGGGACAGGAAAAACAATGTGTTGTTCCAGTGTGAAATGCATCATTTGGAATAAATTCCCTTCAAATATTTTTCTTGTCTCACAGCCTGCTGCTTTAATATGAGTGTTTAGGCTGCCTGCACACTAAAAAAATCTGCAATAACTTTACTCAATACACACGGGTGGAAAACCCAAAACAATGAGTCCAACCAGCGATGCTGTTATTTTTATACTACCTTTTCTGCATCAGTGGTATAAAAGTCTTTAATGTTCACTGTCGTGTTTTTATTGTGGGGCAAATGCACATTTTCTAAATATTAATGGGTACGTGCCCCCCTGCACCACCTAAAGCTATGCCTATGTTACCAGCAATAAATAACATATATTTATAAAGAGCTAGAGACGGTTGTGACAGTTTACAACCATGCAAAATATTGAGTTTGGGTAAATAACCCTAAAAGTGATGCAGAAATCACATTAACTATGGTACTGAATTGATCTCAATTTAGTGTGTATATGCAGAACAAAACACCAGGTCGAAATAATATAAAGTCACTCAGGCAGAGGGCCGATTTTGATCCGATAATACAACAGTACATAGACATAGATTTTTTTGAGGGGGGCACATGCTGCTAAATATTTGGAATATGTGCATCTGTCCCCACCAAATAAAACCATGAAAGTAGCAGAGGACATTTATATTGACATATTACAAATATTTACACAACACATTGATGCAGAAAAGACACCGAGTGGTGCATTAAAAAAATCACTAGAATACGAGAAATTATGTATTTCATGCTCAAAATTACATGTCACTGTTTGTTACTGATTGTCAATAACATAGGTGTAGATTTATACCACCTTTAGAGGGGGACACAGTGGACATGTCCCCTTCAGTATTTAGAAGATGTGCATTTGTCTCACCCAATAAAAGCATGAAAGTAGCAGAGGACGTTTACTTTGACAAAATTAAAGACATTACCGCTATAAGTGTGTGCAGAAGAAGCACAAATTGGTGCATAACAGTTCAACAGAATGTATAAAATTAGGTGTTTGAGAGTTTTTTGGCGGAGGACCCCCAACCCCACCTTATTTTACATCAGCTTTAATTTATTTACCCAAACTATGATTGGGCTGGCTTGCAAACTGTTATGATCTTCTAGAGCTCTTTATAAACTCACGTGTCACTTTTCCTTATTGAAGTTAAATATTGCCAGTATTCTAATACTAGTATTCCCATTTACGTGCCCCATGCATACTCCAATTACTGTGCCGTAACATGGCATTTATAACGTCAAAATATCAAAAAGTGGAGTCGATTGTCATTTTGCTTTTTTGCATCAGAATAGGATTTTTTCAGAGATTTGTTCAACCATGCAAACACAGCCTCCATCTTTGATTACTTCAACCACCTTCTTGAAAAAGTCAAAATATTTGTGCATATCCAAAAAACTGTTGATATCCAAGTCTTTTCAAATGTTTAAAAGTAGGTGTGTTTCTTCTCCAGACCAGAAATGTTGGTTTTTCTTTTGAGCATACATCTTTACACCAGCCCTGCAAACTGTTGGTGAGTTGGTTTGTGCACAGAGTAAACAGACAAGAGGCCGTGAGCTGCAAACTGTGGTGAAAACCCCAATGAGACACACAATCTGAATGAGCTGTATACATGTCCTGAGTATGCTCCTAAAACACAAATAATACCGGCATATCTCGCGTCTTAATCGGAACCACTATGTTTAGAAAAAAAGCCTGTAATTAGGAATAGCTAAAGACAATATGCTGTTTACATGCGGCGTGTCAAATTCAGAGTATTTGGAATAATAGTGGAATATTGGTGTGCATGTAAGCACAGTCAGTGATGCAGAAAAGGCACAATTTGGTGCATTAAAACAATCACCAGAATACAGGAAATTAGGTGTTGTTCCTGTCAAAATTTTCTGGCTGAGGATCCCCAAACCCACTGTTTTTTTGGTGACCCCCCAACACTGAAATGAAACCTACACCGCTGGTTAATAATATGTTAATCTTGTGCAGTTTTTAGTCATATGCACCTCATTTTGTACAATTAAAAACATGTTTTTGGGAGATTTAACTCTTGAACCCTGAGCAAATTGGTTTGATTTCTTTTGAAAGCATGTAAAGAAGGCAATGAGCAGTAAAAGAAGAAAAAAATCGAAAAATTTGAAAAAAAAAAAAAAAAAAAAGTGCATGAAAATTACCTTAAAAATTATTATGTATTGTGTGTAAAATACATACATTTTAAAAGTATGAAAAAGAAAGTAAAAAAAAAACAAGGAAATGACCGGGGGAAAGTTCTTAATTCTGTAACCGAACTTCAAATATGTAACTTTTTTTTGTCTAGCTTTTTAAAAAATAATTTCAGCATTTCTTACCAAGTTGCTCAGTGCCTTTTTTCACACATTTTGGAAAAAAATCGTACCAATTAGCCATGGGTTCAAAGATCTGAAAACTTGTGAAGGGCGTCTGGAAGCAGCACTAAAAAAGTGACCTCACTCCAGGTTTTAAAGGATTAAAATAAAACTTGCCTGCAAAAACAACCCTGTGGTTCTGGATAAAGTGAACTCTGTATTGTGATTTATTGTGCAACTGAACACCTGATTGGCTGAGACTGATTTGTGTTTGTGCTTTCAGAGGGCGGTTTGCTCGGTTATAGAGTTTGGTGAAGGTGTTGTGGTTTTTCAGTTATCATTAGTAAATCTCGCACCTTCCTGCCGAGGCCCATCACAGCCGAGCTTTTCTCTGCTCTCACTTTAATGGCTGATTTCCATCGGCCTCACTCGCTCCTTGGCGTTTGCTTTTCCTGGCAGGGCCGATCCCCGCTGCCCTGCTTCGGGGAGTTATTCAATTATAAATCTTCCACCCTTCTTTTGCTGCACCCCCCACCTCTCTCTCTCTGCTTTCCCTCTCTCACCGGTCTATGTGTTACCCTGCCAAGCCCAGTAAAACACGCTGCTCCGTTGGTGCACCCCTCTCCAGTCTCGTGCCCAAGAATTTATTATGCTCAGGGTGGTGAAGCGGAGTGCGGTGTGTTTTTGGAAAAGGGGACCCCCCCTCAAGCCTCAGTGCCAACAGATGACAGTGACATATAGCAGGAAAGCCACCCAGAAGGAGAATGATCTCACACCTCAGCCACGCGCTCAGAGGGAGTGGGAGAAAATACAGAGAGAGGAGGAGAGATCTGCAGCTGGGGGCAGAGGGGACAATAAAATCAAGATGAAAAGAGGCAAAGATGGAGAAATGAAAAGGTAGAAAGGAAAAACAAACAAAGGAAAAGAAAGTAAATGATCTGATGGGGGAGAAGTGAACTAAAAATATGCAACCTTTATAAATACTTAAAGATCCGTGACCGCAGGGATCCTCAGAATGACTGCCAAATCATTGTTTGATAATTTAATTTAAGTTTTAAAGGAGCAATGTGCAGAATTTAAGAGGATTTAGTGGCATCAATAGTGGTTAGGGCTGCACTTTGCAACCAGCTGAAACTTCTCCCAGTTAGAATTCCTTCAGTGTTCAGGAGGTTTTTACCGGGAGCCGAATTTTCCGCAGAGGTCTCTTCCTCTCCAAAACAAACAGACCAAGTGATTAAAACTATTAAAAACACAAAATAAAGCAGTTTCATGTAAAAGATCAGTGTTTTTCCAATGCTGTTTGGCTCTTCATAAAAGGCTGCTAACTACAGTGGCCAAAATAAAGAAACGTGTCAGAGCCAGCGTTTGGTTTGTCCGTTCTGGGCTACTGTAGAAACATATTGGAGCAACATCGAGGTTCGTATGATATCCTCAGCTGTCATGCAAATTTTACATAGTGGCCAAAAGTGAAATTTTTTGTGAGCATCAGAATCCCCACGAGATGCCTTATTTCACTATGTAGATATAAGCCATCCAGAGCGATAACATTCGGAAAGTCTAAAACAGCTGCAAGATTACATTTTTTAGACCGCCAAGTGCTAAACTGGAAGTCAGTTGCAGACTCGATCGCTCTCTGCTGTCGTAAGTCTCGAGTGCCCCTACCTCATTTGTTACCTTTTACTATGTTTTTTTAGATTTATGGGTCATTTCTTGCCAAGTTTCTCAGTATGATTTTCTCAATTTTTGACAATTTTCCCAGGTTTCAGAGGTTTAAAGGCGTAAATGAAAGGCGTCTGAACGAAGCACAAGACAACGGATGTCGGTACAAGTTTTAACGGCAGCGACAGAAACTTATTTTTGCTTTTAATTAATGGTTGAATAGGTTAACTGCGGCCTGGTTGTTTAATAAATGAATTGCAAATTGCTCTTGGTTTCTGTTGTCGGATGAATCCGATTCCTATTCTTACATCAGATTTTTTTTGTGCGAGTTCTCAAAAATGGAAGTTACTTAATAAGCCCATCCCTGAGGAGTCCTTGGCTTGAATAACATTGAAGATTCTGCTTTAGGCTAAATTTGAACATTGTGTCTTGACAATTACCAAATAAACCAAACTATGTTAAGCCTCTTAGATATTCTATTCTTACCCTCAGACCGAGTCTCTGCCGGCCAAGTTCTGGAGGAAATGCACCATTAGGCCTCTTCAGAAAATCCGCAGTTGCTTCAGGATTTTATTGCAGATAGATCCTCCTCTTTACGACATCTGTTTCTCAAAAAACGCCTGTGAGGCAGCATTTCTGTGTTTCAGTGGGTGGCACTCGGGTTCGACCCCTCCTCTGCGCACCCGTTATTTACAGTCGCTCTGGTGCCCTTCTGTTCCCCACCTCGTGCCCTCGCCCTGCCCTTTGAGCTTGGCATTGCCTCTGCAGGATTGTGCCTCCATGGGCGTCGGCGTGTGCGGTATCCGCTGCAGGTACAAGGCCTCAAACCACCGAGCGCAGCCTTTACAGGCCCGAGATCAAAGGCAGCAGGAGTGTGATGTCACCCACGGCAGCCCCGAAACCACTTATTGCACTAAATGAGAGCCATTAGCCGTACAAACAAAGACTTAAAACTCTCTGTTAATCAAAAGCGGAGCAGGAAACACAATTAACATGTGGGCCAAGATGTGTCAGAGAGGGGTCAGGCTCTTATTACAGTTGCACAGTCCGAGGCTTGGCGCTCGGCGTGCGGCCTAATGAGCGTCAGTAACCCCAACCTGGTTCTGAGTGATCTCTGAGGAAGACAAAGTGCTCTGCCTTCCACACCAGGCATCGCCACGAAGAGCTGGAAACTCTCTCTCTCTCTCTGTCTGCACTTTCTCTCCCCCCCCCCCATTACATTTCTCCCCTCAATAACGTCTGCAGTGGCATATTACAACTTGGAAATGGATTTTAAAAGGAGTAGTGAGGGTGCCAGAATGGGAAAAACATGGATTGGCTCAATGGAAGCAGATTAAGTGGGCATGCCAAACCTCACGCTTTGTAAGAAACAAGAAAAAGACCCTTTTTACATTAATGCTCCGAGTTAAGGACCAACCGCATAGCGGGGGGAAATCAAAAATCCCACCCTCTTCGAAAGAGAGAATGAAAATTCCAGGCGGCGGATTGTCACCTCATACGAATCCTTTTCTCCCTTTGGTGTCACCAGAGTGAATAACGCTGCAGAAGACAGGCCCCCCAAGCTCAAAAAGTGTACTAAAATGTATTTAAGTACACTGAGTATACTTCCATGAGCATATTATCAATTATTAAAAAATGTGCTATTTTGACTAATCTAATAATGTACTTAATATACGTAATATATGTTATAGTGCTACTAAAGCCAAACTAAATGCACTTGACTGTGAGACGTCATTAAGATGCACTTAAATATACTTAAGTACATCTTTTATTATTTATTATGTGCACTGTAAAATCTTACAAACTGATCTTATGCAAAATAATCTTGAAAACTGATGGCCTTAAAAAAGTAAATATAACTGTATATATTCATTTGATTTTGCTTTAATGTCTAATTGTTAAGTTTATCTGAAATTTAGCTGTATTTACTTATTATTGTTGTTGCGACTTAAACAATTACTTTGTTCTTTTATAAAAGTTACTTCAGCAAATCAAGTTAGTCCGGCTTAACTTGATAATCACAAAGAGGATTTTGCTGCTGATGAGGTTCGGAGATCTGCGAGTTCCCTTTGTTAACATTTTTAAGAAAACACAAATATGATTGACTAGTTTGCAACCAGCAGAACACAGATTCTGTATATAGCACAGTAAACACGGTTTACCTAAGTTGCTAAGAAAGATTTATTTCATTAAACTTTTAGTTTTTAAAGTTGCCACAACTTGAAAAACAGGAAATATAATAAAGGTTAAATGTAACCATAACAATTAGATAGAAATTTAGCAGAAATTAAGATTAATAGTAGTATTTATTTCATTTTTCGATGCATTCAGTGCCCTATATTTTTTAAAGTAAACTCATCTTGTCAGATTTTACAGTAATGATACGTCATTAGTGCTACTAAAGACATACTAAAACACAATTAAGTGCACTTAAAAATGTATGAAAGTATACTTACTGTACTTCATGAGCGCTTGATTAATTCACAAAAGTGTGCTATTTACGATGTACTAACGATAGACTTAATATACTAATGATGTGTCCTTGGTGTTACTGAAGTCATACTAAAATACAATACTATATTGTATTAATGTATTTTAGGATGCCTTTAGAAGCACTAATGACATATCATGAATACATTATATACTTCAAAAATAGCACATTTTAAATACATTGCTAATAAATATATTACTTACGCTTTGATTCATTCTCATTCAAAGTACTTTTTTAACCTGGGACTGAGTACATTGTTAGTGCATCACAAATAGCACACTTCTAGTACATTTTTAATAAGTATACTTTTGATAAAGTCTAGTTCAGAGTATTTTTGTACCTGGGCTGCTTTTTTATCACTGCTGCAGGTCTCTGTGTGCTCAGGAGACCGTAAAGGTCTGCAAACATCCTGCAAACAGCAACATAAATCCACTAATTCAGGCCTTTGTGTTTGGTAATGGATGTTGTGCCGTGCTATGTAGATGTGATATGATAGGATTGATTGCCTTGAAGATCACTGAGGCTGCTTTTTAGCACCGCCCTGCCACCCAAACTGTCGGCCAACGAGCCGTTCATCCCATGCTGCCTCTGTTGGTGGTCCCTGGTGTAAGCTATATTTTCCCCTCACTTCTCCTCTCTCTCTCTCTCTTTTTTATAGCTAACACAAAATTGTTCCTAATTCGCTGCTGCTAGAGGGGGGTAATTTGCGGCTTTTGGCTGAGTGTCGCAAGCCCCAAATTTGAAAAAGCTGCTGAGTTGAAGGCGTTCTGTGAAACGCTGTAGAAGCAACAGCAGGGAGAGAAGAGAGGGGGAGAGAGCGGGCCTAAACTTAATCAAAAGGAAAAACAGCAAAAACATGATAAACCTCAAAAGGCAGAAGACAGCGATGCAATAATAACTGTTGGGTAATGTAAGCTGAACCGCCAATATTTATGCCTCCTTTAATGAAATGATGGCGATAATGTCTCGTCCTCGATTCCAAGTTAATGCGATTTCCTTTTAGCCGATGAAAACACTTATCAGACTATCTCGGCCAAACCGAGAAAATTTTGCTGCTCGCAGTCGTCTTTTCTTTGTCTCATCGAAAATAAATCATCCTCATATTTAGAGATTAGTAAAGTCTGATCTGTTTCTCCTAACCCCGCCGTGACATCACTGACACATAATTTTGACTTTGTGTAGGCTGATTTATAATCCAATCGAGCTTTCTTTAAAATCTTACTGTCATCTCAAGGGTGGACTATTTCAGACAAATAAAGATTGATGCAGGGAGACACAAAAAGAGCATTTTAAGATCTTAAATTAGGACCTGGCTGAGGCGGAAGGAAGGCTATCACAGGATGTGATTTGAAGAAGTATGAAAATATGGTCAAAATCTCAAGTTGATGTTAAATCGTTATGGCGCAGAGAGCTGGACGAAGACTATATCATATTTTGGATTTTCTTTTCTTCTATGAAATAGCTGATATTTCTTGTGTTTTGGGAGAGACCAAAACAAAAAAACTCCAGCTTACAGTCACTTGCAAAAAGTAGGCCAGTAAATTAAAAAAAAATAAAAAACAGCAGAATTTCCTTAAAGGTCGCTTAATGACAAGCAGTAGGTTGATTTTGTAATTATCCCTCAGGTAGGACTCAAGTCAGTAGAAGTCAATAATCACAGGTCAAAACGACTTACTAAAGGAGTGCCACAGAGTCCTGCACTCGGCCCACTTTAATTTTCTTTTTATATGTATAAGGAACTGAAAAAATGCTGTAAACTAATGTGTAAACCAATATATTTCAAAGACTTAAAGCCCAGACACATCAAACTGTCATAAAAAAACATGACCAAAAGCAATCATACCTTATATAACAAGTCGAAGTATCCTCATAAAATGATTTATATGATATTTGATGAATTGGTGCCCATTGAAAGACATTGTCTTTCATGCAGAGTTACATAGACATAAAACAAACATAAAAAAGTTAGGCTTAGGCAAATACACACACGCACGCACGCACGCACGCACGCACACACACACACACACACACACACACATATATATTTTTATATATATATATAGCACTTTTGCAGTAATTTTACTTTTTATTGTTTGTTTGTTTTATTTGTTATTTTAAGCATATTGTTTATTTTAATACACACACACACACACACACACACACACATATATATATATATATATAGAGAGAGAGAGAGAGAGAGAGCGATACATATATATATATATATATATATGATTGGGGGAGCCTGTAGACGTTTTTAGAGCTCAGTGGAAGATAAGACTTCTTCTTCTTCTTCTTCTTCTTCTTCTTCTTCTTCGTCTTCTTCTTCTTCTTCTTCTTCTTCCTCTTTTGCCATGTGGTAAAAATTTGAATGCACACTTGCAAACTGACTTAATTGTATGAGAAATGTATTTAATAATTTTGGAACATGACTGGTGGTGCTGCAGAAGAGGTATGTGTGTGGGAACTACGGAAACTGAGGTCACACAAGATATTCAATAGATGTTTCAGTTATCCTGATGGTGGAAAGATGAGCAGACAGGAAGTCACTTGTTTAATACCCGCAGCGAGGCAGTTGCTGATAGTTTTGTGCAGGACCGTGTCTGGATCTCTCTTTACACTATGAGCTCCATGTTCCTGAGCGGCCCTCTGTGGCCTCGTGGACACGAGGGCCCTGAGAGGTGCTCATTCATTTTGATTAACAGGGCCTTCCTCACTCTCGACCCATCCTTGGTGGTTCGCTCCTCCTCGGGGGGAAAAGCCCACATGGATGTTTTTCTTTTTTTTTATCCCACATGGTTTTTCGCTTCCACAACAGCACGTCATTACCCGAGTGTTTAAACACTTAAGAACAGTTTAAAGGAGGGAGAGGAGGTGGCGGTACAGAGAGAGAGAGAGAGGAGGAGTGAAAAAACACTCGCGAGCAATGAACAGTTCTACATTAACTCTGCATCACTCAAGGGAGCTGTAAAGGCTGCCCCGTAAGCGAAATGAAGTCAATAAATAAATGTGGCTGTTGTCAGATGTCTGGAACAGCTTGAGAGGGTTTCAGCGACGGGGCAGCCCACCATGTTGAAATGAAGGGTGATAAGTTTGGGCGGCCCCGCAGAATTAGACGCTACAACTTGCTGAGTGCCATTGACTAATGAGGGCTGGGTTTGTGCTGCATGATAAATTCAAAAATGAGAGGAGTGTTTGATCTGCACCAAACCGCAGTTTGTTGAAAGTCACAATGCCGGCTCAGCTCCAGGGTGGAGCGAACACCATCATAACACGGAGGAGGTTTATTGTTTTATGCACACGAGCTGCCTCTGATAGCGACGCCGCTCCCCCAGAGGCCGGCGCTCACAGCAGTCAATCAAAGCAGAAGTGACAACAAACAGCAGAGAGAGACAGGAGCTGTCAGTGGACTCAGCACGCCTGCTTTGTTTCACGACTTCATCGGATGAACCCTTTGAAACTTGAGCAAAGTGGCTTTGTATCTTTTAAGAGCACCGGAAGCGGCAATGAGCAACTTCACAATAAATGACCCAAAATTTAGCGAGAAATCTAAAAAAAAGTTATAGGAAAATCACCTGAAATTGGGCACCATGTGCTCATGTGGTAGAGCGGGTGCTCCATGCATAAAGGCTATGACGTCACCACAGCGGTGGCGGGCTCGACTCCAACCTGTGGCGCTTTGCTATCATCTTCCCCTCTCTCCCCCATGTGCTTAACCTGTCCTACCGAATAAAGGCAAAAAAACATATATATATATATATATATACTTAAAACAAGCAACAAAAAATAAAAAATAATTATAACAAACAAGAAAATTACTAAAAAAAAAAAGTGCTTAAAAGGTGTTTATAAAAAATCATTTAAAAATGTTTTTTTCTGTAACATGAATTTATATGCATAATTATTAGTTTTAAAAGTGTTGTTTTCCATAAATCTTTCCTATTTTCTCATAATATCTAATATTCCCCTAAAGCTAATTTTCAGGTCAATTTCTTCTTAACTTTTTTTTTTCCCGTGTTTTCAAGGGCAATCAAATCGATTTTCTCAGATTTCAAAGGCGTAAATGCTTTAAGAAAATAAGCAATACAAATGTAAAAATATAAACAAGAAAATGACTATAAAAAAGCAACAAAAAAAAAAAAATCTTTTGTGACAATATTTTAAATATATAATTAGAAGATTTTCAAATATACTTTTGTGGTCCTTTTTAAAATAATGTCTAATAATACCCCATATTTAATTATCATAATTATCAGGTCATTCTCGCCTCAGCTTTTACAACTTTTTTGCAATTTGTGGCATGTTTCTTAGCAAGTTGCTTATTTCCAAATCAAATCCATTTTTGTGAGTTTCAGAAATGCAAATGTTTATTAAAGCTGCCTCAATGCAACACCAGAAAACTGATGTTGATCCAGTCGTTAGAGAGTTAAAATACATCCCTATTTGCTGAGCTCTTGGAAGCAGAGAATACAACACATGAGGAAAAGCAGTAGCAGCTGGATGAGTGTTTTTCCAACTTAAAGCAATTGATCAGTGAGAGTCCAGCGAGTCCAGGAGGGGGTGGGCAGGCGGGCGGGGGAGCACGGTTCAGAGGAAGCTGCAGGTGTGGGGAAGAGAAAACACAAGCACATCTCAAGTCAAACAAATGTGTCCCCGCTGATGGAGATGGATAGAGGGTCAGCATTCCAGTCCACGCTGGAGATCTCCACCACTTAGCCCCAGGTCCTCGCTCGCTCTGCGTCTGACGCTGCTGCTGCCGCCGGGCCAAACATCTGGACAGAGAGAGAAAGGAAGTAACAAAAGGAGAGAAAGTTTTAGAGAGAGAGAAAGAGAGAAGGATGGACATGAGGGTGAAAAAGGAGGTCAGGAGACGAGGTGAAAGATGTTAAACGTGTTTATCTTCGGGACTCCCGTGGAGGAGGGAGTCCACATAAGTGAGTCTGTGTCGGTGGGGGAAAGTTCACATCCTCCTTGTGCCTGCTTCACGTTTCTCTTCATCTTCATCTCTTTTCTGACTCAGGCAGATGAAGATGCAGCCGGTTCTTATTGTCAATTCGCCAAATACTGCCGCTTGGTCAGTGATAGCGGCGTCAGACACCGATGCGAAAAGACATCTACCGTGGCGGTATGATACGCAGCCGCACAGCGTCAGTTTGAATGAGATTTTAGACACAGCAGCATCAGCCTCTAGTGTGACATATAACATACACATGGGCAGCGCTTTATAAACAATGGGAAGTTTCTCCTTGTTTGTTTTTTCAGCTACCCCGAACAGCCGGTTCTCATTCCCAACTCGACAAATGTGGACTCTCCATTTCCCTGAATCTTCATCTCTCTTCTGACTTTTTTTTTTCATCCAAGCGGATAAAGATGCAGCCAAATCTCATCGCTTATCAGACACCGCCACTTTGTGAGTGATTTCGGCATCAGACACAGACGCAAAAAGGCCCCTCTTGTGGCGATATGTTATGCCACCACTCAGCATCAGGTTGAAATGCCACCAGTAATGATGTAATGTAAAAAACTGCAGAGTTCCTATATGGAAGGCAAAGTGGAAGTGTATGGGTCCAATAAACCCCGGACTTTCACCCAGGAGCCCACTGTTTGCTTCCCTATGAATTTTGAGCCAAACCATGATGTTTTCTTTTAAACCTAACCAAATAAACAAAAAATGTTTTACCAACGTTGTTAGTTTCTTTTCAAAAAGACAGTATCCATCTAATAAGATGGTTATAAACTGGTTATTTCCTGTTAAATGTGTATTTTGAAAAGACAATGCATTTAACAGGCGTAAATTGACATGCCACTGCATTAGCCGTCATTATTTCCAACTGAAGGCAATGTAGGCGCTTTATTTGAGCAATAATGGAAAGGCAAGCCCATTATACGTGGAAACGGCCACATATGAGGGATTTCTGGGAGCTGATAGTCCACAATTTCACAGAGAAATTGCGGATTCAAAACTTCTGGATGATCCGCTCAACTTTCTCAGAGTTATGTGATGCAATACCAGCTCTTGTAGCTCCTGCTGCATCATGAGGGAGCCAGTTTCTACTGACGAGCACATAGCCATAGCATCATGTGACCTAGAAAAGCCAAAAAAAATGTTTCCATTGCAGTTTTACAAAATATGGCTTTTTAGAATCGCCTGAAATACCATCTCAGGCAAGCGTAAAAACTTTTTATTTGCGATAAATGGGAGTTTTTTCGAAATTGACGTGTTCCCATGAGGCGTATTTTCTACTCGCAATTTTAATTTGCATAATTTGAGTCTAGGTATTAGTCTAGTTATTATTATAAATCAAAGCTATGCCTTATAAATCCCCTCTTGCCGGCTTTTGCTTTCACACAGACCTCGATGCAGCAGTGATTCCCGCTTTAAACAGTCAGTGTAAAAGGTGCTTTTAACCTCCTCTTTCGCTCTCCGCTCTCCTGCCATTCAGAAGCCTCAAACTAACTTTCTCTCTTATTTTTTTTCCTCCTCCTTCTTTGTGTTTCCCCCAGGAGTCCTATAAAAGCTGCTCTGCTCTTGTTTTCTCTACAAGTCGAGGGATGAGCTAGAGCTCATAAAGAGAAACTCAGAGGGCACACCGAGGTCCTGGGCTCTGTAAAAAACACTGTGGCAGCAGCTCTGGAGGTGGTAGCAGCGGTGGAGACGAATATAAAGTTATACACACACACACACACACACGCACATGTACACACACACACACTACACCTTGGGAGTATTTGATCCCTGTGAACACTGCACGGCCTGGGGAGGACACGCTCTGTAAATTTCCCTCCCGTGAGCTGTGTTCTCTATAACAGCAGCCCGAGCTTGTAAAAAGAATAAAAAAAGGAAAAACCGCACACATGACAGGTGCCAAAGTCAGGAATGTGTAAAAAGTAAATGATGAAATATTGTTATAGAGCTTGTTACTTTTCAGGGTTTTTTTAATTTATTTTTGGTGGCGTGTGTTTGGTGAGAGATTGTGTGTTTTAGTAGGGCTGATGTATTGGCGTGCGTTTATACAGTGTTGGAGAAAGTATTGAGATTCTTTGCGTAAAGTAGGCCCAATAATACTGCAATATAAAATAATTACAAGTGAAAGTCCATTGAAAAGTAAAATGCAATACATAACCTAAAGATTGCCTTAACTACCATTATGTTTGGTTTAAGTGGAGCCTTGCCATTTAAATTTATGTTAAACTGGATATTATTTTACACTTTTGACAATAAAAGAAACCATTTTGGAATAACTGATTTTATTTTAATACAATGAGATTGGTTTGGTCATTTTGCCTTTATACGTCTACAGCAGAAGCCGTGATTTTTAACCAATTATTTATTACTTTTAGCTATTTTAACAATACATCCAATAGCCAAGACTACCTCGCTAACTTCCTCAATCATTTAACTAAAATTGTTAGCTTTACACTATTTATCCACAACTATTAGTCAGTTATTTGACAACTATTTGAATCATTAGTGTACTGTTAACTATTACTTTTAGCTGTTTCAACAATGTATCCAGTACTGTTAACTAGCTTAACCATTTAAACAAAATATCCATAAAAATATAGACATATTTGTTGCACTGCATCAGCTTTTTGTAATGCCTGTTGTGATGTTTGTGTTTTGTTTTTTGTTTAAATGTTATTTTGTTTCTTCTATTTATGTGTTGTTTTGCATTTCAGTATTTACGTTTTCTCTCTGTTGTTTTTTTTGTTTTTATGTGTTGTTTTTCAAAAATTGTATATTTATTTTTTTTATATTTATGTCATGTTTTATTTATGTCTTGTTGTTTTACTAAATTATTGCATCATTTTTGTATTATGTGTTTTTTTAATTTTTTTGCGTAATTTTTATTTTTGTATTTATTTCATCTTTTAGTTTTGTATTTATGTTTTTGTTTTTTTCTGTATTTATGTCTGTTTGTATGAAACAGATGATGCCGTGGCATCAATATAAATTTCAGATCAAATCAAATCAAATGTTATGTGCAACTTCAATTTTAACTAAATTGTAGTTAAATATGAAAAAAAAAGTAGAAGTATTGCAGTAGAAGTATAAAGTAGCATTAAATGGAAGTACTCCAGTATGGCCCAAATGTGTGTGAGTAGATAGTCTACGTAGTTACATTCCACTAATGCATGTGTGTGCGTGTGTGTGTTTTTACTGCTGATGGCACAGCGGAGGATTTATTTGAACAGATGTGAACTCTCAGTGCCAGGGTGACCTTAGGTCCGACTTGGCTACACTGCAGCTGATCTCTCCGCCCTGGAAAAATAACACTCAGTTTAACAGACTGACCTGTGGAAGAAACAGCTCGCAAACACACTGTGTAATAAGTCCTGGAATAAAGCTACATTTCCTCTCTCGGGGTAATTGAACCTCGCTGTAACCTTATCAGCGTACGCCTTGCTGCAATGTGCAGCGCATGTGTCAGGTTATGTCCTCGTCCTCTGTGAAATATCTCAGTTACAGTAACCAGACTGTACAGTAAAACCAGAAGTTATATTCCTTTCAGAGGCAGATATACAGCAACGGATTTATACGCTCATTGACTGAAAATGGAGGGTTTTATACCAAATGCACTGCGCATTAACAGCGCCGAGCATGAGTTAGGGGAGTGCAGAGGTTGCCGACAAGAGCCATAAAGGAGGTGAATTTATGTGCCAGAGCGATACAGGCAGGAGGTCAGAGGCAGAGTGAAGTGTGGAGGGTCGACAAGGATGAAGAGACAGCAATGTTTGGAGAGAGGACAGGAGAGAGTGCTGCTAATTTATACCCCGCTAATTGGAAACAGCAGAGTCCTGCACCTGAACCGCATTCTCGGCCCTGTGGCCAGGTCCGGGGCCGGGGCAACGTGGGAGGGTGATGAGGGCCGGGGGATGGAGGGATGGGATGGAGGTCAAAGGGTCAGTGTCAATGGCAGTGTTGTTGTTTCTGTCCCTGCAGACGGGACGGTGTGTGTGCATGTGTTAATGTGCGTGTCTGAGCAGAATTAGTGTTAGAGATTTTCTGGGGGTCATGTTGTTGTGACAATCTCACACACACACACACACACACACACACACACAGAGTGAGGACCACCCTGCCTCAACACAGAGAGGAAGGAGAGGGGGGATCAGCGTAATGTGGCACGGTTTCAATCTGACACGATCTAACATAGGACATGGCTGGACTTCAGCAGTCTAAGCTTCCTACTTAAATAAATATGACAGCCTCCTCAGATTGTAACCGTGCTGCGACCATGTTGAGTCATAGCATCCGTTAATTATTAGACGGGGCCGTGTGAATGCGTGGGTTCATTTTTCAAATCCCCGCTGCTTGTGATGTCTGTAATATTTCAGTGAGTGAGTGATGGCGTATTCAGATGTTGGCTGTGACTCTGCGTCTGGCATCGTGCTAAAAAAGTGAAGTAATCGCAGAGTTAAGATTGAAAAAATATTGACGTGCTTCATGTCTGCAGGATGTGTTTGCGCTGCTGAGCTGTGAATCTTTGTTTTTGGGCCCATTTGGGTCACTGCTTAACAAAAACAAGGGAACTTATGCCTGAATACATTTCCACAGTTGCCAGAAAGTATGTAAATAATTGTGTACTTTCACGAACTTCTCTGAACAAGAAGAAACTGTATTCTCTTTTTTGCAAATATGTATTTTTTTACATAGGTAAACAAGTGCATACAGATCAATAACATACAAAACAATGATGGGCAAAGTTTATATGTGCACACAGATGTAGCCTTGCTTCTTAGGTCATTTTTTTGACGTGTCATATTATGGTGTTTTTCACCGTTTTTGCAACTTTCTATGCCCTGGCGTGTCTCAGCACGCTATTTAATGCAGTTTTCATTCATTTTCAGCTGTTTTTGGGACGGGTCACTTTTTGACATTTTTGCCATACTATAGCCTTGCTTTTTTTTTTTTTTGTCATTTTTTTGACGTGTCATATTATAATGTTTTTCACCGTTTTTGCAACTTACTATGCCGTGGCATGTCTCGGCACGCTATTTAATAAAATTTTTATTCATTTTCGGGTCTTTTTGGGACGGGTCACTTTTTGACATTTTTGCCATACTATAGCCTTGCTTTTTTTTTGGTCATTTTTTTTGACGTGTCATATTATGGTGTTTTTCACCGTTTTTGCAACTTTCTATGCCATGGCGTGTCTTTGCACGCTATTTAATGCAGTTTTCATTCATTTTCGGCTGTTTTTGGGACGGGTCACTTTTTGACATTTTTGCCATACTATAGCCTTGCTTTTTTTTTTTTTTGTCATTTTTTTGACGTGTCATATTATAATGTTTTTCACCGTTTTTGCAACTTACTATGCCGTGGCATGTCTCGGCACGCTATTTAATAAAATTTTTATTCATTTTCGGGTCTTTTTGGGACGGGTCACTTTTTGACATTTTTGCCATACTATAGCCTTGCTTTTTTTTTGGTCATTTTTTTTGACGTGTCATATTATGGTGTTTTTCACCGTTTTTGCAACTTTCTATGCCATGGCGTGTCTTTGCACGCTATTTAATGCAGTTTTCATTCATTTTCAGCTGTTTTTGGGACGGGTCACTTTTTGACATTTTGCCATACTATAGCCTTGCTTTTTTTTTGTCATTTTTTGACGTGTCATATTATAATGTTTTTCACCGTTTTTGCAACTTACTATGCCGTGGCATGTCTCGGCACGCTATTTAATAAAATTTTTATTCATTTTCGGGTCTTTTTGGGACGGGTCACTTTTGACATTTTGCCATACTATAGCCTTGCTTTTTTTGGTCATTTTTTTGACGTGTCATATTATGGTGTTTTTCACCGTTTTTGCAACTTTCTATGCCATGGCGTGTCTTTGCACGCTATTTAATGCAGTTTTCATTCATTTTCAGCTGTTTTTGGGACGGGTCACTTTTTGACATTTTTGCCATACTATAGCCTTTCTTTTTTTTTTGGTCATTTTTTTGACGTGTCATATTATAATGTTTTTCACCGTTTTTGCAACTTACTATGCCGTGGCATGTCTCGGCACGCTATTTAATAAAATTTTTATTCATTTTCGGGTCTTTTTGGGACGGGTCACTTTTTGACATTTTTGCCATACTATAGCCTTGCTTTTTTTGGTCATTTTTTTGACGTGTCATATTATGGTGTTTTTCACCGTTTTTGCAACTTTCTATGCCATGGCGTGTCTTTGCACGCTATTTAATGCAGTTTTCATTCATTTTCAGCTGTTTTTGGGACAGGTCACTTTTTGACATTTTTGCCATACTATAGCCTTGCTTTTTTTTTTTTGTCATTTTTTTGACGTGTCATATTATAATGTTTTTCACCGTTTTTGCAACTTACTATGCCGTGGCATGTCTCGGCACGCTATTTAATAACATTTTTATTCATTTTCGGGTCTTTTTGGGACGGGTCACTTTTTGACATTTTTGCCATACTATAGCCTTGCTTTTTTTTTGGTCATTTTTTTGATACGTCATATTATGGTGTTTTTCACCGTTTTTGCAACTTTCTATGCCATGGCGTGTCTTTGCACGCTATTTTATGCAGTTTTCATTCATTTTCAGCTGTTTTTGGGATGGGTCACTTTTGACATTTTTGCCATACTATAGCCTTGCTTTTTTTTTTGGTCATTTTTTTGACGTGTCATATTATGGTGTTTTTCACTGTTTTTGCAACTTTCTATGCCATGGCGTGTCTTTGCACGCTATTTAATGCAGTTTTCATTCATTTTCAGCTGTTTTTGGGACGGGTCACTTTTTGACATTTTTGCCATACTATAGCCTTGCTTTTTTTTTTTTGGTCATTTTTTTGACGTGTCATATTATAATGTTTTTCACCGTTTTTGCAACTTACTATGCCGTGGCATGTCTCGGCACGCTATTTAATAAAATTTTTATTCATTTTCGGGTCTTTTTGGGACGGGTCACTTTTTGACATTTTTGCCATACTATAGCCTTGCTTTTTTTTTGGTCATTTTTTTTGACGTGTCATATTATGGTGTTTTTCACCGTTTTTGCAACTTTCTATGCCATGGCGTGTCTTTGCACGCTATTTTATGCAGTTTTCATTCATTTTCAGCTGTTTTTGGGATGGGTCACTTTTGACATTTTTGCCATACTATAGCCTTGCTTTTTTTTTTGGTCATTTTTTTGACGTGTCATATTATGGTGTTTTTCACTGTTTTTGCAACTTTCTATGCCATGGCGTGTCTTTGCACGCTATTTTATGCAGATTTTCGTCATTTTCGGCTGTTTTTGGGACGGGTCACTTTTTGACATTTTTGCCATTCTTTTGCCTTGCTTTTTTTTTTTGGTCATTTTTTTGACGTGTCATATTATGGTGTTTTGCAACGTTTTTGCAACTTTCTATGCCCTGGCGTGTCTCGGCACGCTATTTAATGCAGTTTTCATTCATTTTCAGCTGTTTTTGTGACGGGTCACTTTTTGACATTTTTGCCATACTATAGCCTTGCTTTTTTTTTTTTTGGTCATTTTTTTGACATGTCATACTATGGTGTTTTTCACCGTTTTTGCAACTTTCTATGCCATGGCGTGTCTTTGCACGCTATTTTATGCAGTTTTCATTCATTTTCAGCTGTTTTTGGGATGGGTCACTTTTGACATTTTTGCCATACTATAGCCTTGCTTTTTTTTTTTGGTCATTTTTTTGACGTGTCATATTATGGTGTTTTGCAACGTTTTTGCAACTTTCTATGCCCTGACGTGTCTCGGCACGCTATTTAATGCAGTTTTCATTCATTTTCAGCTGTTTTTGGGACGGGTCACTTTTTGACATTTTTGCCATACTATAGCCTTGCTTTTTTTTTTTTGGTCATTTTTTTGACATGTCATACTATGGTGTTTTTCACCATTTTTTCAACTTTCTATGCCATGGCGTGTCTTTGCACGCTATTTTATGCAGATTTTCATTCATTTCGGCTGTTTTTATGACGGGTCACTTTTTGACATTTTTGCCATACTATAGCCTTGCTTTTTTTTTGGTCATTTTTTTGACGTGTCATATTATGGTGTTTTTCACCATTTTTTCAACTTTCTATGCCATGGCGTGTCTTTGCACGCTATTTTATGCAGATTTTAGTCATTTACGGCTGTTTTTGTGACGGGTCACTTTTTGACATTTTTGCCATACTATAGCCTTGCTTTTTTTTTTTTGGTCATTTTTTTGACGTGTCATATTATGGTGTTTTTCACCGTTTTTGCAACTTTCTATGCCATGGCGTGTCTCGGCACGCTATTTAATGCAGTTTTCATTCATTTTCAGCTGTTTTTGGGACAGGTCACTTTTTGATATTTTTGCCATACTATAGCCTTGCTTTTTTTTTTGGTCAGTTTTTTGATGTTTAATATTATGGTGTTTTTCACCATTTTTGCAACTTTCTATGCCATGGCATGTCTTTGCACGCTATTTAATGCAGTTTTCATTCATTTTCGGTTGTTTTTGTGACAGGTCACTTTTTGACATTTTTGCCATACTATAGCCTTGCTTTTTTTTTTTGGTCATTTTTTTGACGTGTATTTTTATGGTGTTTTTCACCATTTTTTCAACTTTCTATGCCATGGCGTGTCTTTGCACGCTATTTAATGCAGTTTTCATTCATTTTCGGCTGTTTTTGTGACGGGTCACTTTTTGACATTTTTGCCATACTATAGCCTTGCTTTTTTTTTTTGGTCATTTTTTTGACGTATCATATTATGGTGTTTTTCACCGTTTTTGCAACTTTCTATGCCCTGGCGTGTCTCGGCACGCTATTTAATGCAGTTTTTATTCATTTTCAGGTCTTTTTGGGCCGGGTCACTTTTTGACATTTTTGCCATACTATAGCCTTGCTTTTTTTTTGGTCAGTTTTTTGACGTTTAATATTATGGTGTTTTTCACCATTTTTTCAACTTTCTATGCCATGGCGTGTCTTTGCACGCTATTTAATGTAGTTTTCCTTCATTTTCGGCTGTTTTTGTGATTTGGTCACTTTTGACATTTTTGCCATACTATAGCCTTGCTTTTTTTTGGTCATTTTTTGACGTGTCATATTATGGTGTTTTTCACCATTTTTGCAACTTTCTATGCCATGGCGTGTCTTTGCACGCTATTTAATGCAGATTTCATTCATTTTCGGCTGTTTTTGTGACGGGTCACTTTTTGACATTTTTGCCATACTATAGCCTTGCTTTTTTTTTTTGGTCATTTTTTTGACGTTTAATATTATGGTGTTTTTCACCGTTTTTGCAACTTTCTATGCCATGGCATGTCTTTGCACGCTATTTAATGCAGTTTTCATTCATTTTCGGCTGTTTTTGTGACGGGTCACTTTTTGACATTTTTGCCATACTATAGCCTTGCTTTTTTTTTGGTCAGTTTTTTGACGTTTAATATTATGGTGTTTTTCACCATTTTTGCAACTTTCTATGCCATGGCGTGTCTCGGCATGCTATTTAATGCAGTTTTTATTAATTTTCAGGTCTTTTTGGGCCGGGTCACTTTTTGACATTTTTGCCATACTATAGCCTTGCTTTTTTTTTGGTCAGTTTTTTGACGTTTAATATTATGGTGTTTTTCACCGTTTTTGCAACTTTCTATGCCATGGCATGTCTTTGCACGCTATTTAATGCAGTTTTTATTCATTTTCGGCTGTTTTTGTGACAGGTCACTTTTTGACATTCTTGCCATACTATAGCCTTGCTTTTTTTTTTTGGTCATTTTTTTGACGTATCATTTTATGGTGTTTTTCACCGTTTTTGCAACTTTCTATGCCCTGGCGTGTCTCGGCACGCTATTTAATGCAGTTTTTATTCATTTTCAGTTCTTTTTGGGCCGGGTCACTTTTTGACATTTTTGCCATACTATAGCCTTGCTTTTTTTTTGGTCATTTTTTTGACGTGTCATATTATGGTGTTTTTCACCGTTTTTGCAACTTTCTATGCCATGGCATGTCTTTGCACGCTATTTAATGCAGTTTTCATTCATTTTCAGGTCTTTTTGGGCCGGGTCACTTTTTGACATTTTTGCCATACTATAGCCTTGCTTTTTTTTTGGTCAGTTTTTTGACGTTTAATATTATGGTGTTTTTCACCATTTTTGCAACTTTCTATGCCATGGCGTGTCTTTGCACGCTATTTAATGCAGATTTCATTCATTTTCAGCTGTTTTTGGGACAGGTCACTTTTTGATATTTTTGCCATACTATAGCCTTGCTTTTTTTTTTGGTCAGTTTTTTGATGTTTAATATTATGGTGTTTTTCACCATTTTTGCAACTTTCTATGCCATGGCGTGTCTTTGCACGCTATTTAATGCAGTTTTCATTCATTTTCGGCTGTTTTTGTGACGGGTCACTTTGACATTTTTGCCATACTATAGCCTTGCTTTTTTTTTTTGGTCATTTTTTTGACGTGTCATGTTATGGTGTTTTTCACCATTTTTTCAACTTTCTATGCCATGGCGTGTCTTTGCACGCTATTTAATGCAGTTTTCATTCATTTTCGGCTGTTTTTGTGACGGGTCACTTTTTGACATTTTTGCCTTACTATAGCCTTTGCTTTTTTTTTGGTCATTTTTTTGACGTATCATATTATGGTGTTTTTCACCGTTTTTGCAACTTTCTATGCCATGGCGTGTCTCGGCATGCTATTTAATGCAGTTTTTATTCATTTTCAGGTCTTTTTGGGCCGGGTCACTTTTTGACATTTTTGCCATACTATAGCCTTGCTTTTTTTTTTGGTCAGTTTTTTGACGTTTAATATTATGGTGTTTTTCACCATTTTTTCAACTTTCTATGCCATGGCGTGTCTTTGCACGCTATTTAATGCAGTTTTCATTCATTTTCGGCTGTTTTTGTGACGGGTCACTTTTTGACATTTTTGCCATACTATAGCCTTGCTTTTTTTTTTTGGTCATTTTTTTGACGTGTCATATTATGGTGTTTTTCACCATTTTTGCAACTTTCTATGCCATGGCGTGTCTTTGCACGCTATTTAATGCAGTTTTCATTCATTTTCGGCTGTTTTTGGGACGGGTCACTTTTTGACATTTTTGCCATACTATAGCCTTGCTTTTTTTTTGGTCATTTTTTTGACGTTTAATATTATGGTGTTTTTCACCGTTTTTGCAACTTTCTATGCCATGGCATGTCTTTGCACGCTATTTAATGCAGTTTTCATTCATTTTCGGCTGTTTTTGTGACGGGTCACTTTTTGACATTTTTGCCATACTATAGCCTTACTTTTTTTTGGGTCAGTTTATTGACGTTTAATATTATGGTGTTTTTCACCATTTTTGCAACTTTCTATGCCATGGCGTGTCTCGGCATGCTATTTAATGCAGTTTTTATTAATTTTCAGGTCTTTTTGGGCCGGGTCACTTTTTGACATTTTTGCCATACTATAGCCTTGCTTTTTTTTTGGTCAGTTTTTTGACGTTTAATATTATGGTGTTTTTCACCATTTTTGCAACTTTCTATGCCATGGCGTGTCTCGGCATGCTATTTAATGCAGTTTTTATTAATTTTCAGGTCTTTTTGGGCCGGGTCACTTTTTGACATTTTTGCCATACTATAGCCTTGCTTTTTTTTTGGTCAGTTTTTTGACGTTTAATATTATGGTGTTTTTCACCGTTTTTGCAACTTTCTATGCCATGGCATGTCTTTGCACGCTATTTAATGCAGTTTTCATTCATTTTCGGCTGTTTTTGTGACAGGTCACTTTTTGACATTCTTGCCATACTATAGCCTTGCTTTTTTTTTTTGGTCATTTTTTTGACGTATCATATTATGGTGTTTTTCACCGTTTTTGCAACTTTCTATGCCCTGGCGTTTCTCGGCACGCTATTTAATGCAGTTTTTATTCATTTTCAGGTCTTTTTGGGCCGGGTCACTTTTTGACATTTTTGCCATACTATAGCCTTGCTTTTTTTTGGGTCATTTTTTTGACGTGTCATATTATGGTGTTTTTCACCGTTTTTGCAACTTTCTATGCCATGGCATGTCTTTGCACGCTATTTAATGCAGTTTTCATTCATTTTCAGGTCTTTTTGGGCCGGGTCACTTTTTGACATTTTTGCCATACTATAGCCTTGCTTTTTTTTTTTTTGTCAGTTTTTGACGTTTAATATTATGGTGTTTTTCACCGTTTTTGCAACTTTCTATGCCATGGCGTGTCTTTGCACGCTATTTAATGCAGTTTTCATTCATTTTCGGCTGTTTTTGTGACGGGTCACTTTTTGACATTTTTGCCATACTATAGCCTTGCTTTTTTTTTGGTCATTTTTTTGACGTGTCATATTATGGTGTTTTTCACCGTTTTTGCAACTTTCTATGCCCTGGCGTGTCTTTGCACGCTATTTAATGCAGTTTTTATTCATTTTCAGGTCTTTTTGGGCCGGGTCACTTTTTGACATTTTTGCCATACTATAGCCTTGCTTTTTTTTTGGTCAGTTTTTTGACGTTTAATATTATGGTGTTTTTCACCGTTTTTGCAACTTTCTATGCCATGGCATGTCTTTGCACGCTATTTAATGCAGTTTTCATTCATTTTCGGCTGTTTTTGTGACGGGTCACTTTTTGACATTTTTGCCATACTATAGCCTTGCTTTTTTTTTTTGGTCATTTTTTTGACGTGTCATATTATGGTGTTTTTCACCGTTTTTGCAACTTTCTATGCCATGGCATGTCTTTGCACGCTATTTAATGCAGTTTTCATTCATTTTCGGCTGTTTTTGTGACGGGTCACTTTTTGACATTTTTGCCATACTATAGCCTTGCTTTTTTTTGGGTCATTTTTTTGACGTGTCATATTATGGTGTTTTTCACCGTTTTTGCAACTTTCTATGCCATGGCATGTCTTTGCACGCTATTTAATGCAGTTTTCATTCATTTTCGGCTGTTTTTGTGACAGGTCACTTTTTGACATTTTTGCCATACTATAGCCTTGCTTTTTTTTTTGGTCATTTTTTTGACGTGTCATATTATGGTGTTTTTCACCGTTTTTGCAACTTTCTATGCCATGGCGTGTCTTTGCACGCTATTTAATGCAGTTTTCATTCATTTTCGGCTGTTTTTGTGACGGGTCACTTTTTGACATTTTTGCCATACTATAGCCTTGCTTTTTTTTTTGGTCATTTTTTTGACGTGTCATATTATGGTGTTTTTCACCGTTTTTGCAACTTTCTATGCCATGGCGTGTCTTTGCACGCTATTTAATGCAGTTTTCATTCATTTTCGGCTGTTTTTGGGACGGGTCACTTTTTGACATTTTTGCCATACTATAGCCTTGCTTTTTTTGGTCATTTTTTTGACGTGTCATATTATGGTGTTTTTCACCGTTTTTGCAACTTTCTATGCCATGGCATGTCTTTGCACACTATTTAATGCAGTTATTATCTCTTTTCGGTTGATTTTGGAACGGGTCACTTTTTGACATTTTTGCCATACTATAGCCTTGCTTTTTTTTGGTTGTTTTTTTGACGTGTCATATTATGGTGTTTTTCACCGTTTTTGCAACTTTCTATGCCATGGTGTGTTTTGGCACGCTATTTAATGCAGTGTTTATTTATTTTCAGTTCATTTTGGGACGGGTCATTTTTTGACATGTGTTACATTACCTTTTAAGCAATGGGATGATAATCCGACAACCTAGAAAGACGAACCAGAGTAGAAATGGACATTAAAGTAATTTATTGGCGACAGAACAAGGTTTCTTGAAATGTGAGAGAGGACGGGACCAGGTTGTTGTGCCAAAGAAAATCACTGAATAGAACAAAACTTGGCCTAACTCAACAATTACTTCGGCAAACAAACTACAAACAAAAAACGAACTCCCTTCTCTACAAAAAACAGCTTTCACAAACAAACACAAGGTACAACAACCACTTTACCTAGTGTGTCCCACAGAGATTTCCTCAGTATGTGAAAAAGTAAAGGGTACCCCCAACTTACCTAAAGTCCTCCACCTCTCATCACATATCTTTCACCAAATGTAAAAACACAGTTCTGATCATAGGTTACAAAGGCACACAGCCAGCTCATGCACAAAACAAAAAACACAACAAAAGAAAGACTGGCACTCTGCAGGGCATCGATTTTGAAAACTATGCCGACGGATATTTGTCCAGGTCGGAGAGGAGGGACCCGATGAGCATCCTGACCCTCTGCACAGGTGGAAACACTCATGTCATTAGCACCTGGAAAAAAACATAAGGGAGAAAACAGGGGAGAAAGACATGTCAAATTTTGACATTTTCGCCATAGTATAGCCTTGGTGTTTTTGGTGTTTTCGGCTGAGTTTTCAACATGCTATATTTTGATTTTTTTAGCCTTTTTTGCAACATTCTTTGCCATGGCGTGTCTCTGCACGCTAATTAAAGCGGTTTTCAGCTGTTTTTGGGACGTTTTTTTGCCATACTATAGCCTTGTTTTTAGGTCATTTTTTTGTCGTGTCATATTATGGTGTTTTTCACCGTTTTGCAACTTTCTATGCCCTGGCGTGTCTCGGCACGCTATTTAATGCAGTTTTCATTCATTTTCGGGTCTTTTTGGGACGGGTCACTCTTTGACATTCTTGCCATACTATAGCCTTACTTTTTTTTTTGGTCTTTTTTTTGACGTGTCATATTATGGTGTTTTTCGCCGTGTTTGCAACTTTCTGTTCCCTGGCATGTTTTGGCACGCTATTTAATACAGTTTTTATTCATTTTCAGGTCTTTTTGGGACGGGTCACTTTTTGACATTTTTGCCATACTATAGCCTTGCTTTTTTTTTTTTGGTCATTTTTTTGACGTGTCATATTATGGTGTTTTTCACCATTTTTGCAACTTTCTATGCCATTGCATGTCTATGCACGCTATTTAATGCAGTTATTATCTTTTTTCGGTTGATTTTGGAACGGGTCACTTTTTGACATTTTTGCCATACTATAGCCTTGCTTTTTTTGGTCAATTTTTTTGACGTGTCATATTATGGTGTTTTTTACCGTTTTTGCAACTTTCTATGCCATGGCGTGTCTTTGCACGCTATTTAATGCAGTTTTCATTCATTTTCGGCTGTTTTTGGGCCGGGTCACTTTTTGACATTTTTGCCATACTATAGCCTTGCTTTTTTTTTTGGTCATTTTTTTGACGTATCTTATTATGGTGTTTTTCACCGTTTTTGCAATTTTCTATGCCCTGGCGTGTCTCGGCACGCTATTTAATGCAGTTTTATTCATTTTCAGGTCTTTTGGGCGGGTCACTTTTTGACATTTTTGCCATACTATAGCCTTGCTTTTTTTTTGGTCAGTTTTTTGACGTTTAATATTATGGTGTTTTTCACCGTTTTTGCAACTTTCTATGCCATGGCATGTCTTTGCACGCTATTTAATGCAGTTTTCATTCATTTTCGGCTGTTTTTGTGACGGGTCACTTTTTGACATTTTTGCCATACTATAGCCTTGCTTTTTTTTTGGTCATTTTTTGGATGTGTCATATTATGGTGTTTTTCACCATTTTTGCAACTTTCTATGCCATTGCATGTCTATGCACGCTATTTAATGCAGTTATTATCTTTTTTCGGTTGATTTTGGAACGGGTCACTTTTTGACATTTTTGCCATACTATAGCCTTGCTTTTTTTTTGGTCATTTTTTAGATGTGTCATATTATGGTGTTTTTCACCGTTTTTGCAACTGTCTATGCCATGGTGTGTCTCGGCAGGCTATTTAATTCAGTTTTTGTTTGTTTTCTGTTGATTTTGGGCCGGGTCACTTTTTGACATTTTTGCCATACTATAGCCTTGCTTTTTTTTGGTCAGTTTTTTGACGTTTAATATTATGGTGTTTTTCACCGTTTTTGCAACTTTCTATGCCATGGCATGTCTTTGCACACTATTTAATGCAGTTTTCATTCATTTTCGGCTGTTTTTGTGACGGGTCACTTTTTGACATTTTTGCCATACTATAGCCTTGCTTTTTTTTGGGTCAGTTTTTTGACGTTTAATATTATGGTGTTTTTCACCGTTTTTGCAACTTTCTATGCCATGGCATGTCTTTGCACGCTATTTAATGCAGTTTTCATTCATTTTCGGCTGTTTTTGTGACGGGTCACTTTTTGACATTTTTGCCATACTATAGCCTTGCTTTTTTTTTGGTCATTTTTTGGATGTGTCATATTATGGTGTTTTTCACCATTTTTGCAACTTTTAATGCCATTGCATGTCTTTGCACGCTATTTAATGCAGTTATTATCTTTTTTCGGTTGATTTTGGGCTGGGTCACTTTTTGACATTTTTGCCATACTATAGCCTTGCTTTTTTTTTTTGGTCATTTTTTTGACGTGTCATATTATGGTGTTTTTCACCGTTTTTGCAACTTTCTATGCCCTGGCGTGTCTCGGCACGCTATTTAATGCAGTTTTTATTCATTTTCAGGTCTTTTTGGGACGGGTCACTTTTTGACATTTTTGCCATACTATAGCCTTGCTTTTTTTTTTGGTCATTTTTTTGACGTTTAATATTATGGTGTTTTTCACCGTTTTTGCAACTTTCTATGCCATGGCGTGTCTTTGCACGCTATTTAATGCAGTTTTCATTCATTTTCGGCTGTTTTTGGGACGGGTCACTTTTTGACATTTTTGCCATACTATAGCCTTGCTTTTTTTTTGGTCATTTTTTTGACGTGTCATATTATGGTGTTTTTCACCGTTTTTGCAACTTTCTATGCCCTGGCGTGTCTCGGCACGCTATTTAATGCAGTTTTTTTCATTTTCAGGTCTTTTTGGGCGGGTCACTTTTGACATTTTTGCCATACTATAGCCTTGCTTTTTTTTTGGTCAGTTTTTTGACGTGTCATATTATGGTGTTTTTCACCGTTTTTGCAACTTTCTATGCCATGGCATGTCTTTGCACGCTATTTAATGCAGTTTTCATTCATTTTCGGCTGTTTTTGTGACGGGTCACTTTTTGACATTTTTGCCATACTATAGCCTTGCTTTTTTTTGGGTCCGTTTTTTGACGTGTCATATTATGGTGTTTTTCACCGTTTTTGCAACTTTCTATGCCATGGCGTGTCTTTGCACGCTATTTAATGCAGTTTTCATTCATTTTCGGCTGTTTTTGGGACGGGTCACTTTTTGACATTTTTGCCATACTATAGCCTTGCTTTTTTTGGGTCGTTTTTTTGACGTGTCATATTATGGTGTTTTTCACCATTTTTTCAACTTTCTATGCCATGGTGTGTCTTTGCACGCTATTTAATGCAGTTTTCATTCATTTTCGGCTGTTTTTGTGACGGGTCACTTTTTGACATTTTTGCCATACTATAGCCTTGCTTTTTTTTTTTGGTCATTTTTATGACGTGTCATATTATGGTGTTTTTCACCGTTTTTGCAACTGTCTATGCCATGGTGTGTCTCGGCAGGCTATTTAATTCAGTTTTTGTTTGTTTTCTGTTGATTTTGGGACGGGTCACTTTTTGACATTTTTGCCATACTATAGCCTTGCTTTTTTTTTGGTCATTTTTTGGATGTGTCATATTATGGTGTTTTTCACCGTTTTTGCAATTTTCTATGCCCTGGCATGTCTCGGCACGCTATTTAATACAGTTTTTTTTCATTTTCGGGTCTTTTTGGGACGGGTCACTTTTTGACATTTTTGCCATACTATAGCCTTGCTTTTTTTTTGGTCATTTGTTTGACGCGTCATATTATGGTGTTTTTCACCATTTTTTCAACTTTTTATGCCATTGCATGTCTTTGCACGCTATATAATTCAGTTATTATCTTTTTTCGGTTGATTTTGGGCCGGGTCACTTTTTGACATTTTTGCCATACTATAGCCTTGCTTTTTTTTTGGTCATTTTTTGGATGTGTCATATTATGGTGTTTTTCACCGTTTTTGCAACTGTCTATGCCATGGTGTGTCTCGGCAGGCTATTTAATTCAGTTTTTGTTTGTTTTCTGTTGATTTTGGGACGGGTCACTTTTTGACATTTTTGCCATACTATAGCCTTACTTTTTTTTTTGGTCTTTTTTTTGACGTGTCATATTATGGTGTTTTTCGCCGTGTTTGCAACTTTCTGTTCCCTGGCATGTTTTGGCACGCTATTTAATGCAGTTTTTATTCATTTTCGGCTGTTTTTGGGACTGGTCACTTTTTGACATTTTTGCCATACTATAGCCTTGCTTTTTTTTTTGGTCATTTTTTGGATGTGTCATATTATGGTGTTTTTCACCGTTTTTGCAATTTTCTATGCCCTGGCATGTCTCGGCACGCTATTTAATACAGTTTTTATTCATTTTCGGGTCTTTTTGGGACGGGTCACATTTTGACATTTTTGCCATACTATAGCCTTGCTTTTTTTTTGGTCATTTGTTTGACGCGTCATATTATGGTGTTTTTCACCATTTTTTCAACTTTTTATGCCATTGCATGTCTTTGCACGCTATATAATTCAGTTATTATCTTTTTTCGGTTGATTTTGGGCCGGGTCACTTTTTGACATTTTTGCCATACTATAGCCTTGCTTTTTTTTTGGTCATTTTTTGGATGTGTCATATTATGGTGTTTTTCACCGTTTTTGCAACTGTCTATGCCATGGTGTGTCTCGGCAGGCTATTTAATTCAGTTTTTGTTTGTTTTCTGTTGATTTTGGGACAGGTCACTTTTTGACATTTTTGCCATACTATAGCCTTACTTTTTTTTTTGGCCTTTTTTTTGACGTGTCATATTATGGTGTTTTTCGCCGTGTTTGCAACTTTCTGTTCCCTGGCATGTTTTGGCACGCTATTTAATGCAGTTTTTATTCATTTTCGGCTGTTTTTGGGACTGGTCACTTTTTGACATTTTTGCCATACTATAGCCTTGCTTTTTTTTTTGGTCATTTTTTGGATGTGTCATATTATGGTGTTTTTCACCGTTTTTGCAATTTTCTATGCCCTGGCATGTCTCGGCACGCTATTTAATACAGTTTTTATTCATTTTCAGGTCTTTTTGGGACGGGTCACTTTTTGACATTTTTGCCATACTATAGCCTTGCTTTTTTTTTGGTCATTTTTTTGACGTGTCATATTATGGTGTTTTTCACCATTTTTGCAACTTTCTATGCCATTGCATGTCTATGCACGCTATTTAATGCAGTTATTATCTTTTTTCGGTTGATTTTGGAACGGGTCACTTTTTGACATTTTTGCCATACTATAGCCTTGCTTTTTTTTGTCAATTTTTTTGACGTGTCATATTATGGTGTTTTTCACCGTTTTTGCAACTTTCTATGCCATGGCGTGTCTTTGCACGCTATTTAATGCAGTTTTCATTCATTTTCGGCTGTTTTTGGGACGGGTCACTTTTTGACATTTTTGCCATACTATAGCCTTGCTTTTTTTTTGGTCATTTTTTTGACGTATCATATTATGGTGTTTTTCACCGTTTTTGCAACTTTCTATGCCCTGGCGTGTCTCGGCACGCTATTTAATGCAGTTTTTATTCATTTTCAGGTCTTTTTGGGCCGGGTCACTTTTTGACATTTTTGCCATACTATAGCCTTGCTTTTTTTTTGGTCAGTTTTTTGACGTTTAATATTATGGTGTTTTTCACCGTTTTTGCAACTTTCTATGCCATGGCATGTCTTTGCACGCTATTTAATGCAGTTTTCATTCATTTTCGGCTGTTTTTGTGACGGGTCACTTTTTGACATTTTTGCCATACTATAGCCTTGCTTTTTTTTTGGTCATTTTTTGGATGTGTCATATTATGGTGTTTTTCACCATTTTTGCAACTTTCTATGCCATTGCATGTCTATGCACGCTATTTAATGCAGTTATTATCTTTTTTCGGTTGATTTTGGAACGGGTCACTTTTTGACATTTTTGCCATACTATAGCCTTGCTTTTTTTTTGGTCATTTTTTGGATGTGTCATATTATGGTGTTTTTCACCGTTTTTGCAACTGTCTATGCCATGGTGTGTCTCGGCAGGCTATTTAATTCAGTTTTTGTTTGTTTTCTGTTGATTTTGGGCCGGGTCACTTTTTGACATTTTTGCCATACTATAGCCTTGCTTTTTTTTTGGTCAGTTTTTTGACGTTTAATATTATGGTGTTTTTCACCGTTTTTGCAACTTTCTATGCCATGGCATGTCTTTGCACGCTATTTAATGCAGTTTTCATTCATTTTCGGCTGTTTTTGTGACAGGTCACTTTTTGACATTTTTGCCATACTATAGCCTTGCTTTTTTTTTGGTCATTTTTTGGATGTGTCATATTATGGTGTTTTTCACCATTTTTGCAACTTTCTATGCCATTGCATGTCTATGCACGCTATTTAATGCAGTTATTATCTTTTTTCGGTTGATTTTGGAACGGGTCACTTTTTGACATTTTTGCCATACTATAGCCTTGCTTTTTTTTGGTCATTTTTTGGATGTGTCATATTATGGTGTTTTTCACCGTTTTTGCAACTGTCTATGCCATGGTGTGTCTCGGCAGGCTATTTAATTCAGTTTTTGTTTGTTTTCTGTTGATTTTGGGACAGGTCACTTTTTGACATTTTTGCCATACTATAGCCTTGCTTTTTTTTTTGGTCATTTTTTTGACGTTTAATATTATGGTGTTTTTTGCCATGTTTGCAACTTTCTATGCCCTGGCATGTTTTGGCACGCTATTTAATGCAGATTTCATTCATTTTCGGCTGTTTTTGGGATGGGTCACTTTTTGACATTTTTGCCATACTATAGCCTTGCTTTTTTTTTGGTCATTTTTTTGACGTGTCATATTATGGTGTTTTTCACCGTTTTTGCAACTTTCTATACCATGGCATGTCTTGGCACGCTATTTAATGCAGTTTTCATTCATTTTCAGCTGTTTTTGGGACTGGTCACTTTTTGACATTTTTGCCATACTATAGCCTTGCTTTTTTTGGTCATTTTTTTGACGTGTCATATTATGGTGTTTTTCACCATTTTTTCAACTTTCTATGCCATTGCATGTCTTTGCACGCTATTTTATGCAGATTTTAGTCATTTTCGGCTGTTTTTGGGACGGGTCACTTTTTGACATTTTTGCCATACTATAGCCTTGCTTTTTTTTGGTCATTTTTTTGACGTTTAATATTATGGTGTTTTTCACCGTATTTGCAACTTTCTGTTCCCTGGCGTGTCTTGGCACGCTATTTAATGCAGTTTTCATTCATTTTCGGCTGTTTTTGGGACGGGTCACTTTTTGACATTTTTGCCATACTATAGCCTTGCTTTTTTTTTGGTCATTTTTTTGACGTGTCATATTATGGTGTTTTTCAACATTTTTGCAACTTTCTATACCATGGCATGTCTCGGCTCGCTATTTAATCCAGTTTTTTTCATTTTCGGCTGTTTTTGGGATGGGTCATTTTGTCACATTTTTGCCATACTATGGCCTTGCTTTTCTGGTCATTTTTTTGACGTGTCATCTGATGTTTTTCAGAACAAAAATAACCTAACTAAACAATTACCTTGGAAAACAAACGCTACAAAAAACAGCTTTCACAAACAAACACAAGGTACAACAACCACTTTACCTAGTGTGTCCCACAGAGATTTCCTAAGTGTGTGAAAAAGTAAAGGGTACCCCCAACTTACCTAAAGTCCACCACCTCTCATCACATACCTTTCACGAAATGCAAAAACATAGTTCTGATCATAGGTTACAAAGGCATCCCGCCAGCTCAGGCGCAGAACAAAAAACACAACAAAAGAGAGACTGGCACTCTGCGGGACATCGATTTTGAAAACCATGCCGAAGGATATTTGTCCAGGTAGGAGAGGAGGGACCCGATGAGCATCCTGACCCTCTGCACAGGTGGAAACACTCATGTCATTAGCACCTGGAAAAAACACAAGGGAGAAAACAGGGGAGAAAGACATGTCAAATTTTGACATTTTTTTCGCCATAGTATAGCCTTGGTGTTTTTGGTGTTTTCGGCTGAGTTTTCGACATGCTATATTTTGATTTTTTTAGCCTTTTTTGCAACATTCTTTGCCATGGCGTGTCTCTGCACACTAATTAATGCGGTTTTCAGCTGTTTTTGGGACATGTTTTGATATTTTTCTCCATAGTATAGCCTTGGTGTTTTTGGAGTTTTCGGCCGAGTTTTTGACAACATTGTATGCCATGGCGTTTCTCAGCACGCTATTTATTGCAGTTTTTGGCTGATTTTGGGACATGTCAAATTTTGACATTTTTGGCCATAGTATAGCCTTGGTGTTTTTGGTGTTTTCGGATGATTTTTTGATATACAAGATTATGGTGGTTTTTTTACAGTTTTTTGCAACATTCTATGCCATGGCATGTCTCGGGACGCTATTTAGTGCAGTTTTCAGCTGTTTTTGAAACATGTCAAATTTTGACATTTTTCGCCATAGTATAGCCTTGGTGTTTTTGGTGTTTTCGGCTGAGTTTTGGACATGCTATATTTTGGAGTTTTTGGCTGTTTATGCAACATGGTATGCCATGGCGTGTCTCGGCACGGTATTTAATGCGATTTTCAGCTGTTTTTGGGACATGTCAAATTTTTACATTTTTCGCCATAGTATAGCCTTGGTTATTTTGGTGTTTTCGGACAATTTTTTGATATGCAAGATTATGGTGTTTTTTCGCGTTTTTTGCAACAGTCTATGCCATGGCGTGTCTCGGCACGCTATTTAGTGTGGTTTTCAGCTGTTTTGGGGACATGTCAAATTTTGACATTTTTCGCCATAGTATAGCCTTGGTGTTTTTGGTGTTTTCGGACGATTTTTTGATATACAAGATTATGGTGTTTTTTTCGCAGTTTTTGCAACATTCTATGCCATGGCGTGTCTAGGGACGCTATTTAGTGCAGTTTTCAGCTGTTTTTGGGACATGTCAAATTTTTACATTTTTGGCCATAGTATAGCCTTGGTTATTTTGGTGTATTTGGACGATTTTTCGACATGCTATATTTTGGTGTTTTTGGCTGTTTATGCAACATTGTATGTCATAGCATGTCTTGGCACACTATTTAATGCAGTTTTCACTTGTTTTCAGCTGTTTTTCGGTAGGGTCATTTTTTGACATTTTTGCTATACTATAGCATTGCTTTTTGGGTCATTTTTTTGACATGCTATATAATGGTGTTTTTGTTTTTGTTTTCCAACATTCTATGCCATGGCGTCCCTCAGCACGCTATTTTATGCAGTTTCAAGCTGTTTTCGGATGATTTTTGGATGGGTCATTTGAAGACATTTTTGCCATACTGTAGTATTGCTTTTTGGATCATTTTTTGACGTGTCATATTATGGTGTTTTTGGCGTGTCATATTATGGTGTTTTTGGCTGTTTTTTGCAACATTCTATGCCATGGCCTGCCACTGTTTGCTATTTTATACAGTTTTGAGCTGTTTTCGGGTGATTTTGGGACGGGTCATTTTTTGACATTTTTGCCATACTATAGTATTGCTTTTTGGGTCATTTTTTCAACATGCCATTTTTACATGTTTTTGGCTGTTTTTGGGAAAGGTCATTTTTTGACATTGTCTCCATGCTGTAGTATTGCTTTTTGGGAAATTTAGATTTTCGACGACACACTGCACTATTACATTTTGGTCAGATTTTTTATTTTTATTTTTTTCTCATCATTTAATTTTTTTAATACATTTTGGCATTATTGAAAACATAATGACTTTTTTGGTCAGATTTTTTGACCTCATACTATATAATGACATTGTTGTGAGATTTTTTAATACAGCTATACAATGACATTGAGATTTTTATTGATGTAATATACTTTATTTATTTTTGATTATATACTTTGGTAGAATTTCTTTTATGATTTTTGATTATATACTTTGATATCAAATTTTCACATTTATTGACATACACACTACGACATACACTATACTACATATATACACTACGACACATTTTAGATTTATTTATTCCTTTTTTTAGATTGTTAAGGACATAACGCACTGTGACTTTACATACTATAATATGACTTTTTAATTATATTTTTATTGACATTTGTGAGATTGTTTCAACAAACTACTATAATGTTTTGGTAGTATTTTTGATGGCATCCTATATTAGGATGTTTTGTGATTTATATTTTATTTTACAAAATAATAAAATATGAGGCCTTTTAATGAAATAGTTTGGTATGATTTTTTTTTTATGAAATCTTAAAGAACATACTGCACCATTACATTGTTTTGATACTTTGGATGTCTAACCATACTATGATTTTTGAAGACATAATAGGCCATGAATTTTTATTACAATTTTTTAAGATATACTATTTTCTGAGGTTTTTGTCAGGTTTTCTAAAACTTACTATATTTTACCTTTTGTTTAGATGTGGAAACTGACTGGGATCCATGGAAATTCAAAATGTTTGGCAGTCTTGACAGAACTAGAGCAGCGTTTCCCTCTTCTTTGAACCTATATATAAAGGCCAGTTTCTGAATTTTGGGGAATAGGCCTACTTGTGCACCCCAAAGGGTTTTGTAATTATGCCCCAGCTAAAATATGTTACTACATACAAGGGGCAGTTGAGTTTATCTGGCTGTTGGGGTCAACATGTTCTCATCCCAAGTCATGACAGTCAGTGGACTTTCACGTCTACATATTACACCCAAGATATCCTGTTAATGTTCCACTACTGACGCTGGAATCTCAACAAAATCACGTGCTTAGGATTAGGCGACAAAGGCAAGGACGGCGTGATTTAGGCAAAACCAGTACATGGTGAGGTGCAGAAAAAAACCCTCACATTCAGACAGGAAGTGAAAAAAAAGATTCAGTCGGGAAGCAAACACCTGATTCCCCATTAAAGTCTGGGGTTTGTTGGACATCGCTACAAGCAGCGATTCAACATGACGCCATCAAGCATATTATGTGGACGCAGCAGATTCAGACTGACAACGTTGTCAACTAACACCACCTGTCCCTGTATTATACAGCCGTGAAAGGCGGCTTTTGGCGTTCTTACTCTTACTCTATAATCACAGCAAAAGCAGTAAAATTTGATGAATGAAAATAGGCTGTGTGGGTACGTCAGATAAGAAAAGTTTGAACAATTATTTAGGCCTTATTTTCCTAATACTGTATGCTTTTAATACAGAAAGCCATCAAGTCAGTGCAAAGTGACGGTCTGTCAGCATTCACTCAAAGACAACCTTCTCGTAATTTGCCTGATGCGTAGAGCAGAGAACATAGACATGTTCCCAAAGGCCAAAATTCCTCAAAAAAAACTAAAGAGTGGACATATGGGGCGCACATTGGTTGTGATCACACAAGTTTCTTCTGAGGAGAAGTGAATACAACAAGATTTAGATGTGGCGGGGGCTGTTTTGTTTCCCTTTAAAGGCGTGTCAGTTGTCTGCACTGCTTGAGGATATTGGAGAGAAAAAACTCCTTTCCACTTTATCACTCCTCGTGATTGACATCTCGATAGTCTGCACACATGAATGAGTGTGTGCAAGCCATTTGCAAATTATAGCACCAAACACGCACACAGAGTCCCACACACTCTTCTACTGTAGTGGTTTGCATAGAGACATTTGTCCTGTGATATTGCGTCTTTTTTTTTTCCATCTAGTATCTATTCTGAGGACCGAGCTCTGAGCGCACATCAAAGCCACCACAATCTGTCTGTTTCTCTCACGATTTGTCTCTCACACACTCCTTCTCTCTTTCTGGCCCACGCCTGTGCACAAACCATGCACAAACCGAAACACATTTGTGTGAGAGTGTGTTATGGGAGGGATTCAACATATCTTTGATCACAGTTCATCTGACAGCGAATCTGCTCCAAAGTAGTTTTCACAAACAGTTCTGATTTATTTTTTGACATTGAAGTCCCGGATTTCAACATAATGAACATGTAACAACGTAACCATCATAATAATTATCATAATTCTAAAAGTAATGAATGGACAGTTAAAATAGTTAAGGTTAAAAGTTAAGGGAAAAGTTGAAATAGTTAGCCAAAGGCAAAGAATAAACAGCTAATTATCTAAAAGTAGCGCAAACATGTCGAAATGGGTAAAAGTAATGAATTACTAGTTGAAATCGTTAGTAGTGAAAAAACAGCTGAAATAATTAGCTATGAGTTGTGGAAAAAAACCTGCTAAAATAGTTATCTAAAAGTAGTAAGAAAACAGCTTGAATAGTTAGCTAAAAGCAGCAGAAAAATAGTTAACTAAAAGTGGCGGGAAACAGTTGAAATAGCTAAAAGAAGTGGAAAAAGCCATAAAATAGTTTGCTAGAGGAAAAAGAGTTTAAGAGTTAGCCAAACAGATGAAATAGTTAGCTAAAAGTATAAGAAAACTGCTTAAATAGTTAGCTAAAAGCAGAGGAAAAAGTTAATGAAAAGTAGTGGGAAACACTTGAAATAGTTAGCTAAATGTCGTAAATGGTTTAAATAGTTAGCTAAAAGCAGCATCAAAACAGTTGAAATAGCTAAAAGAAGTCGATAAAGCGTTAAAATAAAAGAAGCAGATAAACAGATGAAATAGTTAGCTAAAAGTAGTAAGAAAATAGCTTTAATAGTTAAAAGCAGTGAAAAAATAGTTAAATAAAAGTGGTGGGAAACAGCTGAAATAGTTTGCTAAATGCAGTAGGAAAAATTATTTAAATAGTTAACTAAAAGCAGCGTCAAAACAGTTGAAATAGCTAAAAGTAGTGAGAAAACAGCTTAAATAGCTAAAAGCAAAGGAAAAATGGTTAACGAAAAGTTGTAGGAAACACGAAATAGTTAGCTAAAAGCAGCGTCAAAACAGTTGAAATAGCTAAAAGAAGTCGATACAGCATTAAAAAACTTTGCTAAAAGAAGAGGAAAAAGAGTTATCTAAAAGTAGCAGATAAACAGATGAAATAGCTAAAAGTAGTGAGAAAGCAGCTTTAATAGTTAGCTAAATGCAGTGGAAAAATAGTTAAGTAAAAGTGGCGGGAAACAGCTGGAATAGTTAGCTAAATGTAGTTGGCTTTGAGCTAAACTTTTGATGGACACCCCTTTTTTTCATTATGAGTCCTGTGGCTCACATTTAAATTGCCAGTGTACAAAAAGAGGGTAATTTTAAGGATTAAATTTAAAAAGTTCAATATTAATTCTTACTGGCAATAACTGGATAAAGTAACTTCTTTTTCAGTTTGAACGATAGGAAGCTAATTCGAGTCATGATATTGAATGTAACTTTAAGTGAAATACAGCTGGTGTCTTGAAATGTAACTGCAAAATTACTAATGGTGTAACGTATGAACTAAAACTTCATTAACATATAACGGGAAATGTGCACATCACGTAACAAAATTGGCATCTGGACGGAGGGAAATCGCCAAAGAACTGAATATTTCTTTAAACATTGTGCGGGATACTAGCAAGCTGGTTTGTTTTACAAAGCGAAGATACCCACGATAGCACTGTTTTAATATAATATATATAATAATGAGAAAGTAAGCACTCACCCATGTTGTCAGTGGTTAGGTACGTGGTTTATTCACGATGTGACGGAGTTGCATTTTAACGGATGCAGTGCGATGTAACAGTGCGACGCAACAGTCTGACACTCGCATCCAGTCAGGACATGGCGTTAACTAAAAGAAGCAGAAAAACAGGTAAAACGGTTAGCTAAAAGAAGTGGAGAATTTGCAAAAATAGTTAGTTAAAAGCAGTTAATTAACAGGTGAAATTAGCTGAACTTAAAGTGAAAATGGCGAAAAAGTTAAAAAACTAATAGAAAAACTGGGAATAGTTAGAAAAATGTTATAAATAGTTAAAATAGCTGGGTAAAAGTGATAAATTACCAATAAAAATAGTAAATTAAAAGTAGTGAAAAACAATTAACCTAAAGTTAATAATTAAATAAGTAGTGGAAAACTATTAAATTATCCTAAAGTTACGAAATAGCTAAAAGATCTGAAGAGTTAAACTAGCTGATGAATTATTAGTTAAAATAGTTAGCTGAAAGTAAAAAAATAACAGCTAAAATAGTTATATATAATCTAAAAGTAATAAAATAACAGTTGAAATACTTAGCCCTAAATAACAAATAATTGTTAAAACAGTTAGCTTAAAGTAATAAAAAATAGTTTGCTAAAAATAATAAATACACAATTAAAACAGTTCATTAAAAGTGATGTAATAACAGTTGAAATAGTAATGAAAAACAGTAATAAAGTAATTAAAAAAGTAATTAAATAATTTGACATTAAAATTCCTAAATTTCAACACAGGCTTAATCATTATATTAGTGTTTTTTGACACAATATTTAAGCTTCAGAGGCTGATGACAGAGCCCCACAGTCACTGCATGTAAAAATCCCCACGTTTTTGACACTAACTTATCATTTCCACATTGATTTCACTGCCCTCTCTGGGGCAAAGTAAAGCCACTGCAGCTGCACATCTTAATCTTATTTCTCCTCCGTCCTGCCTGTCATGTTTACTTGATGTTTCCCTCTCTCGTCTCCTCTGCAGGATGCATGGTTTCAAAGGGACCACAGAACAAATCAGAGGCCCATCCCTGCGCGCCAACGGCCCGTCTCTTATTTCACATGGAGATTGAAGGACAAGTCTTCCTCTGGCGTTTTCGGGGGATGAGGGGGCCTCAGTAGCACCCGCCGCCCCAGGGCCTCTGTGTTTCCACCGCGTGGGAGCCGGACCGTGACACACACCAAACATCGAGCCCACCGCAAGTGCCTCTGCCCCGCGATCCGCAGTCTGATGCACACAGTCATTGGAAAAGCCCTGAAAGCTTCGCCTGCATCCCTTGTTAGCTCAAGGTCGTGTGTGAGCGGAGTGTGTGTTTTGGGTTTGGCATCCTTTGAAAAGATATGACAATAACGGGCCCTTGAGCAGGAGTTATTATGTGTTTGGCTGAGAGCGTGAGCTCATGTTGCTGCGATGGAAGTTGGATGCTTCCCAGTGTTGTTTTGAGGTGCTTTGGGTTTGTTAGTCATAGCTTACTGTAAAGTGTCTCCTAAGTCGCTCCTATTTAGAGATTGCTTTGTGCGCAGCGGCTCTGAAGTGGTGTCACGGGTCAGCTCCTCTGGCTTTCCTGGCGGAGGAGGATCTGTGAAAACAACAGGGCAACACAAGATCAATTCCAGGTTGACGGCGCGTACTGCGGATCTGCGAGACGTGGCTCCAATCTTCCGTCTTGTCTGTCTCCAGCTCTGGGCTTTCCAGGCCTCCATTAAGCTCCCTCAGCTTTCATATGACACGGCGATACCCATCAGAAGCTGCATGACAGCATATGGACCTGAGTGACATTTGATGTCTGTGGCAGCAGCGAGTGCAGCTCCTCTTTGTGTCCTCCATTCATGTGGTGAGGGCAGGATTAAGACTTGATCCAATAGAGCAGAAGTGGAGAGGAACGAGCTCGGGTCAGATCTGCCTTGAATTAAGGCAGTGTTGCAGCAGGAATAATACAATCACCTCCCCCCAAACCCTGTAATACTACTGAAGGGTACGTATTTGTTTTTCTGTGTGTGCGCTGAGGTTGGCCTGTGCCGAGCCTGCGACCAAACCACAGGCTGGTGTCCCTTACAGGGAAGAGGGGTCTCTGTTGACGGTTCAAACACAGCCCACGGGCCCGGCTTCAAAAGGCCCCCCAATCATCGCACCCACTTACAACCAACGGCGCATGTCACTTAATGTGGACCACACTATTCATCAATTATGGCGAGCTCAGGGGCCATCCAACACCCGCACCACAGCTCCACAAGTAGTGAGTTGTCTTCTGTTCTGACTGAAGCCCCCCTCCTCAAAGCCCAGGAGGTGTGGTGTGAGACCGCTAACTCCTCAGAGCTGTCACACAAACAGAACTCGGGCTTTCCCTCTCTTCTTTCATGCCGTGTTATCTAACCACAACGCCAAAAAAACCCTGTGAATCTGGCTTCCTGTTGCGCAGTGGTACTCAACCTATGGACCGCTGGCCAAATCTGGCCTCCAATAGGATGCCGGGTGGCCCCCCAAGCCCTTTTCTAATTCACAATAAAAATAAAGTGATTCACACTGGGATTTGTACCAGATAAGGTGGCAGAGTGCATAAAACAGCATCTTTATCGAAAGAAAAGTGCCAGTGGAGGATCCCCCACATACTGGAAACATCCTAAAATCTTAGAGACATCCTAAAATCCTAGAAAATCAGAGGAAATGTCCTAAAATCCAAGAAACACAAGAAACATCCTATAATCCAAGAAACTTCCTAAAATCTGAAAACATCTGTAGAAGAAGAAAGAAGAAGAAGAAGAAATCTCCTAAAAATCTAGAAACGTCCCAAAATCCAAGACATGTTATAAAATCCAAAAAAATGTCCTAAAATCTGCAAAATGTCATAAAATCCTAGAAACATCCTAAAATCCTAGAAATTTCCCAAAATAAAAGCAACATCCCATAATCTGAAAAAAGTCCTAGAAATGTCCTAAAATGTCCTAAAATCTGGGAAATGTCCTGAAATCTGAGAAATGCACCAAAGTCCAAGAAATATCCCAAAAACCTGGAACATCCTAAAATCCTAGAAACATCCTTAAATCCAAGACACTGTAATATCCAAGAAATGTCGTAAAATCTGCAAAATGTCATAAAGTCCTAGAAACATCCTAAAATCCTAGATATTTCCCAGAATCCGAGAAATGTCCTAAAATCCTAGGAACATCCTAAAATCTGCAAAATGTCCTAAAATCAGCAAAATGCCCTAAAGTCCAAGAACTATCCCTAGAACCTAGAACATCCTAAAATCCTAGAAATGTCATAAAATCCTAGATATATCGTTAAATCTGCAAAATGTCATAAAGTCCTAGAAACATCGTAAAATCCTAGATATTTCCCAGAATCCGAGAAATGTCCTAAAATCCTAGGAACGCCCTAAAATCTGAGAAATGCCCTTAAGTCCGAGAAATATCTTAAAAACCTAGAACATCCTAAAATCCTAGAAACATCCTTAAATCCAAGACGTCATAGAATCCAAGAAATATCGTTAAATCTGCAAAATGTCATAAAGTCCTAGAAACATCCTAAAATCCAAGAAATGTCATAAAATCCTAGAAATATCGTTAAATCTGAAAAACGTCATAAAATCCTAGATATTTCCCAAAATCCGAGAAATATCCTAAAATCCTAGGAACGCCCTAAAATCTGAGAAATGCCCTTAAGTCCGAGAAATATCCCAAAAACCTAGAACATCCTCAAAGTCTAGAAACGTCATAAAATCCTTCAAATATCCTTAAGTCCTAGAAACATCCTAAAATGCAAGAAATGTCCTAAAATCCTAGAAATATGTACATGGTTGCTGCAGCTGGCCCCTGGCCTCCTGCCAAAAGTGGCCCCCAAAGCAAGCTGAATATTGTCCTTTAAGCTTCGTAATCACTCCTCTCTGATGTAACTGCCGTCCTCGTCCATCCACACTTCTCCACTCATCCTTTAAATCGTCCCACAGAAGGCTTTGTTCAACACACACGAGTCCACGACCTTACCCTCCTACTCGCTGTTTATCAGTCCCTTGGCAAGTGAACTGAGTCAAACTGGAACTCATTTAACGTCGTTTGATTCCGACACGACGCCACGGGGTATTAGTCAAGCCCAAATGCCTTTTTGGTATCCAAGTGACAGGACGTATGTTAAGGATGTAAGAGTGGAAATAAATGACACAAATGTGGCGACCATATTTAGAATTCCCTTTAAGCAGACAGATGACGGCAGGGCGTGCAAACCTGAACCAGACCACACAACATTATCCAAGCCTCGCTCCTCTCCTCCTCCTCCTCCTCCTCCTCCTCCTCTTTCGTCTTCTCCTCAGTCTCTGTCCATAAGGGAACTTCCTCCGCCACATCTGGACACGTCTCGGGTCAGGCCGACTTGGTGTAAGGGGACGAAAGGTTACTCTCACGCTGGCCGGTTCACCCGGTGCGCCTCCTCTTGAGTCGTGCCTCTCTTATCCCCAAAAAGCGGCTCAGCTGCGGGTCCATGTGCGGCTGGTTGGCCGTGCGTCCGTTGGAGCTCTAACCTCCACAGCTGTGTGTGATTTTGTATTCATGTTGTCTGGGGGCTTCTTTCCTGTTGTAGTTTTTTCCCCCGTGTGTCCTGACACCTTGTTCCTCGTGGCGGAGACACGTTCTGGTCAGATTATGGATGTGAGCTGCTTTGTGTCAGCTGCAGGGCTCCATCTCCGAATCTCCAGTCAGAATCATCTGTGAAGACGCAGATAATACACAGATGCTGTCAGTGTTTGAAAGCCAGGAGAAAATGTCTGTTTTTTTGAGTAAATACAGATATTTTTAAGCAAGTTAATCTATATATCAAGTTGCTGCCTGTACATTTTTGGTGTTGTGTGAAGATCAAGTGATTTCAAATCAGGGTCACTTCAGCTGTTGTCAGGGTACGTAGGATCGACGTGTAGCTCAACTATTAAAAAAAACTAAATTATTTGGTTAAATATCCACCTGTACACCAAAGGTTGCAAGAGTTTAGCCACAGCTAGTGGATTCAATGTTTAAACATTAGCCAAAACATTTAGCTAAAAGTATTGGAAAAACAGTTTAAACAGGTAAATAAAAGTAGCAGGAAAACAGTTCAAACTAATGAATTAGCCTACCTGTTAAAATATTTATCTAAAATAGTTAGCGTAAAGGATTAAAAAAAAAGTTAAAATAGCTAACAGTAGCAGAAATATTAGTTTAAATTGTTGGCTAAAAGTAGCAGGAGTAGCCTACGTAGCCTAGTTAGCTAAAGGCAACATTGTAATAATTAGCTAAAAGTAACGTTGAAATACTTACCTAAAAGCAGCAGAAACACTGTTGAAACAGCTCAAAGTAGCAGAAAAAAACAGTTAGCTAAAAGTACTGGAAAAACTAAAATTAAAAGTAACCAAATAAAAATTTTAAATAATTAGCTAAAAGTAGCAAAGAAAAGGTGAATTAGTTAGCAAAAAGTGGTGGAAAACAGTTTAAATAGCTAAAAGTATCAGAACAGCTTTTGGTTAAATTGTTAACCAAAAGTAACAAATAAACAGTTGAAATAATTGGCTAAAATGGTTGGCTAAAAAATAGTTAGTTAACCAAAAGTAATGAAAAACCAGTCGAAACAATTTGCCAAAAATAATGGATAAACAGTTTGCTAAAAGTGGCGGTAAATAGGCGTTTAGCTTAAACATTAAGCCAAAAGTAGCTGAAAAACAGTTGAAATAGCCAATAAATTACTGTTTAAATAGTTAGCCAGAAGCACTAGGAAAACAGTTTATATAGCTAATAGTTTTGGAAAAACAGTTTTAATAGTTAATGAATTAACAAAAGAAATGGTTTGCTTAAAGTGATGGATTAACAGCTGAAATAGTTGACCAAACCAGCTTTAACACTGATATTTAAATTTAAAAATACCGTTAAAATATTAACTTTTAAGTATTTAAAAGTATTAAATAACATACAATTTAATTTGGTTAAAATGAACATAATTGGAACGTGACAGGTGGCGCTGATGAAGGGGTACTGAGGATAGCTCATGTCAAAAAAATAATAATAAATAAATAAAAGTTTGAAAACTAATTTAAATTTTGCAGCCTGTGTTAAAAACGATTGTACATTTGTTCAGTGTCTGAATGACACGTGTGTACTGTAATAATTAAATCTAATTAATAATTAAATAAATGTAAACATAACACTATCACTAGTTTGTTCTGTATATTTTAAGCAATTTCTTGAATAAATCCTTGCTGGACACACACGCGCAGACACACACAAACACGCAGTCGGATGGGGCAAGCATTGCTTCATAAACAACTGCAGCCACACACGCTCATGCTAGGAAGGAACATGAAAACAGCTCTAATGGGAAAAAGATGAGAGGGCTCACAGCGAGCACACCCAGAGAGACGAGGAGCGAGCCGGCTGTTGGACACCGCCGTCTCTGCCCCGCTGGCTCACACACCGCCTGGGATCACACACTGAGCTCTCTGCCTGAGGTCGCTCTGTTAACAGAGTCCACTTGGACCGCTACAGGTCCAGTATTATACATCTGACCTCTAACATTTGGGTGTTTAATTCCTCTCTCATGGATCTCTTTGTTTTTATTATATTTTTATCTGTTACTCTCATACAGTGTTTTCCTAACATATTGCTTGTTTTTTGCCAGCATTTTAAATTTAAATTACCAAATTTCAGGGGAAACGTTATATAATTTTCAAAAAATCAGATGGATCATGTCATTGCCGTTTTATTATTTAAAAATATGTTTTCATTCTTTTGTAAGGAGTTTTAATTTGGGATTTTGTGTCATTTACAGTGTAAGCGCTCATCCGGAGCAGCATGTTTGAATTCGACAGGGTTCCCACACGTTTTTAATAGACACAACTTTTCCTTGACTTTTCAGGGACCCATAAAAATAATAAATCTTCCCCCACTTGCCTGGCAATTTTCAAACATATCAGATTCAAACTCTACTCAAACATAATTTTAGTTAGCTGGCATAGCTAAGAGGAGAGACGGGAAGTGGGGAGAAAATCAAGAAACGTACGTGATGGTAAACAAATGTCACACGTCAGCGCACATCAGAGCTACATTATGTCGACAACTACAGAAAAAAAGAAGAAATTACATGGAGGGTTATTTACGGAGTATTACTGGAACAATTTCATTTCGCAATACAAAATTCCATGACTTTTCCAAAACATTCAATGACTTTTACTAATGTCATGAATTTTCCAGGTTTTCAATGACCGTGGGAAACCTGATTCAAGGTTTATTCTGATTAATCGACTGATTTAAGACTTTGAAATCTGAGCAAACTGGCTTGATTTTACAAGTTACCAAAAAATTACATGAAATTTAGCAAAGATAAAAAAGTTGATTAAAAAACACAATATAAAAAATAGTTATTATTACTGTAGTTTTCTGAACAGTTTATTTTATTACTATTAACTTTTACTAATATTGCTAACTAATTTCTACTTTTTTTTAAAAAAAAACATAATAATTTTCAGGTCATTTTCTTGTCATCTTTTCCTAATTTCTTGCAGTTTTTGGGACATCTCTTGCCAAACTGCCTTTTTTCTTCTTTTTTTAAGGGTTTTAATGATTTAAAAGCTGGTGAAAGGTGCTGAGCAAAGCACGGGAAAACTGATGCTGCTGAGGCTTAAAGAAGTAGTTTGAACGTTAAATGCTAAATATCGTCCGCGCCTCTGAAGCTACAATCTAGGTCAGTAAAATGTTAAAAGTGAACGCTGTTATTATCACGTTTAGGACAAACAGTTTGGAGCGTGTAATGATAAAGTGTGATGTCTGTGTAAACCAGCAGCGAGGGAAAACGGCCCTGTGCTGTTAGAGGAAAAAGTGTGTCATCTTGTTTATTTTCCTTTGGTTTGCTGTCTTTTCCAGCCCATGGGGCGCGATGATAACAAAAAAATATTGCGGCGTCCACGTCTCACAGCGGACCTGCCCCCCAAATCCACCGAGGGACCACAAGGCCCTTAGAACAACATTTTTCTCTCGGAGGGAGACGAGCAGGAGTTACAGCCTGTGTGTTAATGATGGCTCACTGGTGATTCCCTCACATGTTTGCTCAGATTTTGGCTTCGCTTACACACACAGGCACAAATCAAACTCTTTCCCCCCTCCTCTCTGTCCCTGATGAGGTCTCATCTTCCTGATTTTGGCTCTCACACTTTGATTTTTATGCTATTTTTGATACTTTTTTGTCCTGAATCTTTCCCGGAGAAATAAATCCCCCTCCAACAAAATTAATTTTTCTTCCACATTGTGCCAACTCTCTCATTGCTCTTATCCGCAGTGTGTATCCACCGAGGCCGAATAATATTTGGACAGGTGTTCGTCCATACACATTAACTTCAAGGGTGCTATTTCATTGCAGTTTCATGAAGAGAGCAGCAGATTCTTCGGCCGGGGCTGTGTACTGTAGTCTGCACTGTATGTGTAATCCCTAACAATAAAAAACTGTTTAGCACCAATTTTCCTTTACTTTTAAAACCTTCTTTTTTTCCTGTTTCAGACAACTGCGGAGGCCACATCTGGAAGACAGATGTAGTCCCAGAGCTTGTTCTCTTGCCTTTGACTCTCGCTGCTTCTCACTCACTCTCTCTTTCTCGCGTCCTCCCCTCCCTCCCTCCCTCTCTTTTTGGGAAACATGAGAGCCGAGCTAATTCTCTCTCTCTCTCTCTCTTTCTGTCTCCCTCCCACCCCGGCCGGACCACCCACACTCGGAAACGCCTAGCTGTTCCCGAGGCAGAGCCGCCGGCAGTTTAGGGAGACAAACGAGAGAGAGGGAGATGTAAGGATGGGTTATGACTGACGGTTTTAGCAGAGTATCAATTACGTCAATGTCAAAGCCGTAACCTGCCATTGTGCGAGGAGAGTCTGGGAGCTGCGTTTGTTTGACTTATTCACCGACTTCATTCTGCTCACAAAAAATGCATCTCAGAAAATAAGTCCCCAAATGTTAAACTCTTTAACAGGCACTGTAACTGCACGGTCGACTTTTTTTTGCGATCAAACTGCTTCACCAAAAATCTGATTATATCTCACACAGATGTTTTTATGCAATGCATTATAGTTTTTTTTTATTGTAAAGTAAATCCATTTTCATTATATTAAACTGACTATTTACTATATACATTTTCAACAGCTTTTGTTGGTGGATTTATCATTATTATTTGATTATTTTTATATATATTTTGTTTATTTGTTTATTTTTAGATTTTCATTATACAACACTGACAATTTGTTTTTACTAGATTCTTTTTTTATTTGTATCTATTTTTTTGTATATTTATTTTTATATGTTTATTGTATAAAGTTACTTTTATTTTCAGATATTTATTGTATTACATTGACTTTTGCACTTTTTGCAGGAAAATGTTTTTTTTATAAATAAATGTATGCATTGTGTTAACATTTTATGGTCTATAATGTTGTATAATTTTTTTACAAAGCTATTTCTTAGTGTGACTGTTAAAGGGTTAAAGTTTGCCTTTTTGTAAATGCTGGACATCTTTAAGTTAAAGAAAATTCACCATAATCTGATTGCACACTGCAGAAAAGGTGCAGCTTCAAAGATCTCAGACGTAACAGTTAAAAGTTCTTGAAACAGCAGCTTTTATTTGCTTGGTAAGCAGTAAATAATAATCTCAGCTCACCTCAAACATTTCAAACTTCTCCAATAAAAAGATCAATGTCTCCACAGTGTGGACGACTCTTAGCATTGCATCTCTACAAAGTGTTTTTAAAGGGACAGTTTATCACAAAATCAAAATTACAAACGTGTCCTCTGGCCTGTAGTGCTCTTTATCAGTCTGTTCTGGTATAAGTTATTGAGTGTTAGAGGTATCGGCTGTAGAGATGTCTGCCTTCTCTCCAATATAATAGAACTAGATCACACTTGATTTATGGTGCTCAAATTGCCAAAAAACAGTAAAAATATAAAACTCAACAATAACAATATTTATCTTTGATTTTGGGAGTAACTGTCTCTTTAAACATCAGCAGTGTCACTCTCTAAAAAGTCACAAAGTGGTTTAAAAGTTGTTACAAATAACATTTTAATGGTTAATAAATTATAGATCACAAATGATGCACTCATGAGGACAACATTTGTGTTGTGAAGAAGCTATTTGGCTGGTGTGAATCCTCCTACAGTATGGCACACGCATTTTTTGGTTTTTCAGGGAAAGCTGGACAGATCAATATTTTCATACTGAAGGGATAATTCAGTCAAAAATGAAATTTCAGTCATTATCTACCCATTCTCATGCTGATGGAAAGTGGGGTGAAGTTTTATAGCCCAGAAACACTGCCAGATTTTCACGGTGAAAAGGTATTGTGCTCATCTCCCAAACAATTGAAGCAAATGGTGACCAGGATTCAAACGTTAAAAAAAATACAGAATAAAACCGCAAATCGTCTCCATACTGCTCTTCAGTAATCCAAGTGTCCTGAAGCCCCTACGTGCCAAGTTGTTTTGAAATTGTCACTGGCATCATGTTTGTAGCCTTGTTGAAGCCTGTAGCTCCCAGTGTGGAAGTTCACGAATGCATGGTATCTGCACGCCAGTGTTTACATGCTAACAGGAAGCTTCCCACACACGCAGTAGTTTTACATTCAACAAAGGGACTCTCTCTGCGTGTGTGTGGGAGGTTTCCTAGCATGTAAACACTGGTGTGCAGATACCACGAGCTCTCATTGGTCTCACGTGAGTGCGAATACGTGAATGCAGCTCCTGCACCCTGAGCTACAGGCTACAACAAGGCTAAAAACATGGCGCCAGTGACGTTTTTCAAAACAACTTGGCACATTGGGGCTTCAGGGCACTTGGATTACTTTGGACGAGCAGTATGGAGACATTTTGTGGTTTTATTTCTTTAACGTTTGAATCCTGGTCACCATTTGCTTCTGTTGTTTGGGAGATGAGTACAACGCCTTCTCCCCGTAATACATCGGTGTGTTGCGGACTATAAAACTTCACTCCACTTTCCATCAGTATGAAGGTGAGTAGATAATGAGTGAATTTTCATTTTGCGGTGAACTATCCTCAGCTATTATGGTCATTGTTTCTTCTGCCCTGAAGTGTCCAAATCTGTTATTTCAGGATTAAAAACAATCACATCTGCAGACTTAATGGAGTACTGTAGTGAAAGATAACTAAATCCTTATTCATATTTATATTATTCATTTATAATTTAAATAACTGAGTATGTTGAGCTAGAAAGATGAATAACTAAGCTTATTAAAAAGAAAAGAGCACATTATACTACAGGAAGATAAACACAAGCCAAAGGTATTTTTCTAACTTGGCAACCCAAACATTGTTCTTTGTAATGGATTACTTCTGATCTATGAAGCATAATTTATTGACAATTGATAACGGATACTCAACTCGCATTGCCTGGGGGCCACTTTTGCAAAATAACAGGAGGTCAGGGGCCGGTCAGCAGCCCAGTAACTGTACGCAGAGACCTTTCTAGGATCTGTTCGAGCCTCCTAGGTTTAACCATAAACTATATATAAAGCTGGACAACATGACAGCACAGCCAAAGTGTAACTTCTCATCTGTATCGCCCCCTAGTGTCTGACTGCAGTATAGGTCATAAAGTTCGTGAATGGCCCAAACTAAAAACTCAAAATACACGCCAAATAAATTTTTCCCAAAGATGTTTTTTGTCACTAAAGGTAGTTCTCGTCACTCTGATGTTTGTTCAAGTGATCCTTTCTATGATAAATCCAGTTAAAATGAGATATTAAATGATACAACAAGCTGATTTTTTGCCATGATTGACAGCTGTGATAGCCAATCCACGCGCTCGCATTCAATTCAACTGCTTGCAATTGGTCAGACGGGTTTTTTGGCGGGAACTCCCTGAATCTCCGATATTTTAGCTGCTTCAGCATAGCGGGGGTAAGTGGGGACGCGTTGTCCATCTTTATAAACAGTCTAAAGTCTTGACAGAAGAAGAACAATGATTACATAAACTCGGGAGTCCAGTAGGTCCTAAACTAAACTGCAGTAGAGACACAAAGTCCGAGTAGACCGACTACAGGTGGTTCCTGTAAATGTTCCCGCCTCCTGGGTTTTCCCAGAGTTCCCACAGTGGAAACTCGACCATAGACAGTGAATACTGGTGCTCAGAGGTGAAGCATTAACACGACTTTAACAGGCGCTGGCTGTTAGCTGAAAGCTCAGTGATACAGTGACTTGACGAACACTTAGAGGTGACTTTAAGGTGCGACTTAATAGATAAAAGATGAGATTACCTCTTATTTGGTTTTCTGCGTTTTTCTCCTCCCCACCTCGGTCGCCACTGATCCCACAGTGGCCCCCATAATACCTCCAAACGGCCCTCCGACAAACAGGCCGACCAGTGCTCCCAGCAGCGCCTCCCGTCTCACCACTCTGGGCAGCCACTTCATCCAGCCGGTCAGCTTCTCCCACAAGCCCCAGAGGAGCGAGGAAGAGGGGGAGGAGGGTGAGACAGCAGCAGAGGGGAAACTACTATCCACATCCACGTCCAAGTCCCCGACGCTCCTCTCTGCCTCATCCCGGACCTCCTCCATGTCTTCTTCTGTGATGTCCTCCTCTGGTTTTGAGTCCGAGGGAGTCACCTGGTCCTGTCGTCTCCTCTGTCTCAGGATCTCCTCCTGCCGCTCCCTGACTCTCCCCTCCGCCTCCTGGTACAGAGGGCAGCTGAAGTGTTGCGTCCCGCTCTCTCTCACCGCCTCCTCCACCTTCTCCAGCAGCTCCTCCACAGCCTTCCCCTCGTCTGGTTCTCCTCCGCGGGTCTCCAGGGTGTGATAGCGGTCGCCACATCTCTCCACCAGCTTCAGGAGGTCCTTGCGCCACGAGACGAGGTACTCCTCCAGCTGCTCGTCCTCCTCCAGCTCCTCGGTGTGGGTGAAGAGGATGATGGTGTTACTGCTGAGGGCGGAGGCGCCGAACAGCTCCGTCAGGACGTCCAGCGCTTTTTCCTCGCCGTCGGCCGGCTGGTTCACAGGGACACACAGCAGGAAGGCGTGAGGTCCGGGGCTGGATAAGGCGATGAAGGACGATATGTGTCTCTTCCTGTCCTCGGGGGCGCAGTCTGAGCTGAACCAGGCCGGACTGGAGACGACCACCAACTTAAAAGAGGAGGCAGAAAATCAAGGCTGATTATTGATTTCACAACTCAGAAATGTTTTTTGGGTTTTTTTTGCTTATGAAGTACAGAAATGTTTCTGAAACCAGACTGAACAAAGTTACTGTGAAGATTATAAATGTGTATATATGTATATTTTTTTAAAATTATAACTGTTTTTTTCTTATCAATGATAACCGGCTGTGTGCACAGACTGACAGTTTCAGGGGGAACCTCACTTGTCAAGCCCCTTGAGGGTTTTCTGGGTTTCCCCTGCATGTCTCCTTTTACTGAAATGTATAACAATGCTGGTTTGGTTTTTTTTCTATGTGCTAAACAACTAAAATCAAGGAGTGTCCGGTGGCTTAGTGGATTAAGCAGACGCCCCATGTATAATGCCATTGTCTGTGCTGCAGTGGTCGCAGGTTCAAGTCCAGCTCGCAGCTCTGTGCTGCATGTCATCCCCTCTCTCTCCCTTATCATGCTGCTGATCTGTCTGATCTAATAAAGGCAAAAATGCCAAAAAAATAAATAAAATCAAAATCAATTATATTTAATGTAAATTAAATAAGAACTAATATAAAGTTTAAAGAGAAGAATTTGTGGAAAACAGGTTGAAAAGCTGCCTGTTTGGACAGTAACTCATCGTATCCAATAAGCTTGAGCGATATCACAGAAATATGGAATACAAGAGTCTCTAAAAGTCCTCACAGTGTGATGTATGTCCTTACAGGGAAAAATATTTCTTTATTCTTTGAGGCTATAATAACAAAAATCACTTGATTTTTTTTATAGTTAAAAAAAACCTCTGCTTAAAGTTCAAGATGGCCTTTCATGGAAATCATGAAACAGAAAGAGAAAATTAAAATGGAATCAGTATTACCAGTACTATTATTACTTCCATGCATATTTACCTTTATAGTACTCTGAAAATGTCTCAGAAATCGTTAAACAAAAAAAATCATACTGAAATACTTTTTTCATCAACTATTTAACGGAATAACATTAAATATATGGTAATGCCAAAACTGAGTATTCATACTTTTATTTAACAAAAAATATGATTTTTTTTTTTAATCTTAGCATCACAACCTTTACTATAAAAGGACAGTTCAACTGTTTGGTTTAGCGTGACTTTAGTAAAGAGAGTGTGTACAGATAACATTAAATGTATCATTTAACAGAAATGAATGATCAGAAGTTTTGTGTTATTTTCTTTTTTTGCAAACTGTCAACTTTAATTTCATCAGCTTAGCTTCAATACATTTACCACAAATGGACAAATGAACTGTTTGGCAGAGTATGTTTAGAAAAAAAAAGACTCTTAAATAGATTTTTATTACGTGTAGAAAGTTACATAAATCTGCTGAAACTATAACATGTGGTATAAACAGGCCTACCATTGAAAATCCCACACCACAGCGCTTATTGTTACTAATTTCCTGTTGGAGGCGAACTGAAAAGTGACATCTAGTGGAATATATTTTTTTTACTTTAATTATTTATTTATTTTTTTGTGTAATAAACCTCAGTCATGTTGAGTAAAGTTCATGTAATTTGTCATTAAGGTACAGTGACTCAAAACGTGCTCGAACAAAAGCTTGAGCACAACTTTAAAGAGTTAATTACCTCTGCAACAAAGTTCACTGCAGTATTGATGAAAATATTCAAGTAAAATACAAGTACCTCAAAGTTGTACTTAAGTAGCACCAGCAGCCTAATTACTCGGCAGTGCTGAGTATTTAACTCTTACCTTCCTGCCTGCAGCCTCCCCGCTGTGTTTACTGCACTCCTCTGCGTCATCTGTGCCCTGGTCGTGGTCTTGCAGGCCCAGGATGGTGCAGACTGCTGATCTTTTTCCTGCTCCTGTCCGGCCCAGCACCACCAGCCTCAGCTCTGCACACAGCAGAGGCAGAAAAACAGCACAATTATGGTTTTAACACTCTACTTTAATATGTAAGAGCTGTCCAGAGTAGCTTAGTAAGTTTCTAAATCCACCTTCTGCTGGCATTTTGTAGCAACATAATCATTAAATTCTTAGCTTTTGTTCCTAAAAGTGCCAGACTGCGCGCTGTTTATTCAGTCAGCTGATTTGAATGCGGTGTCATGGACCGGACAGACACCGCTGTCATGTCTCCATGGAGGGGCAGCGCCCTGCAGCTGCCGTCAAAGCGCACACAAACACCGTAAACGCGCAGCGGGGAGCCGCCCAACGGACCGACTTCTCTCCGGTTCAGTCACACGCGCAGATCCGTTAACGGTCTGAAACTCTCAGATAAGGAGATAAAGATCCGGCCTACCTGCGCGTGCAGATGTGTCCATGTCTGCTCCTGCGGGCTGATCTGAGCTCAGGGTTGAATCAGAGGATGGCCGCACTTCCTCGTTCCTGCCTCTGGACTCAGCTCGGCTCAAACCGGGGCCCGGGGACCAACAGGGGTCCGCCTAAAAGTGACTCAACAGTCTTCTTATCATCGAAACACCCGAAAATGGGCGATATTTCAGGAAAACGTGGTTTCTGTTTCTGCAGCTGCATTTTATTGGAGTATTTTTGTTGGTTGCATTGACTCAAAACTTACCTTTTTAGTTGTTATTATTATTATTGAACTCTACCTATGTATCTATTGACCATTTACTGATACATTTTAGTCTATAATTTAATTATTTTTATTTATTTATTTTACTTTGTGCTGTTATCCTTTCATATAGCTCTAATTTACAGTTTAGGGTATTTTACTTATATATATATATCTTCTTGTTTTGGTTTCACTTCACAGCAGCCATCATACAATCATCTTCAATGAAGTAATTTTACAGGGTAAACATATTTTCTTTCTTTTTTTCTTTTTTTTACACTCTTAAAGCAACAACAACAAAACAAAGACTGGAGTGTTCAGAATTTAAGATAAATCAATAGAAATATACAAATAAACATAATATAATAAATATACAAATAAAAGAAGGGTATTTCAGGGAAATACACATACAATAATACTAACAAATTTCTTCAAATTTAGTTTCCTGGAGCCCCATTAAAAAGGTAATTCTTTCAGTTGGGAGGGGGGGTTGATTGACTGGATGACTTTAGTCCTTAACACAAAAGTGTCTCCTGACAAAAAACGTAAAAGTATCACAGATCAGTATTTGCTGTGTAAAGTAGACAGAGGAGTGTTTGTTGTTTGTGGCATCCTGAGAACGAGGTCCTGCTGCCTCTGAGGGTTTTGTAAAAAGAGCATCAGTGTGGCTCTTTTTCTTATCTGACCTCAAAATGTCACTAAAAGTCACTTAACAGACATTTTTAGGATTTTATGACATTGGAGGCTTGGCACTGAAATCATTGCAAATCCTCCCACTGGATTTTTTTGTTTTTGATGATGATGATAAACAACCCTATTTTCATGCTCTTTTAAAGTACCTTACTTACTCTTGAAACTTTTTTTTACTTTCCAGGTTATGATTTGTGATGAGAACAATGTTAGTAAGTGTTAGTGCCCTTTAAATGTCAGGTTTTTGACATGATGCCACTATGTTTTCAGATTTAAAAAAAGAATAATGTCAATAAACTACATGCAAAGTAGATTTTTAAAAATTATTACAGGCTAGGATATGTCAGTGATGAGCAGCTACATTGATTGTGACAGTGCAAATACGGCAGAAATTACACCACCAGGTGGACAATAGTGTCTAAAGTCAGAAAGGTCAAAAGCCCAGAATGACACCCAGAAATAATAAAATGCATGTTTTTCTGTTTTGATGGCTGTGGGATCAAAAATGTCAGTTTGAATGGGTTTAGACTTATTGTATGAACTGGGCTGGAAATTTCAAGATTAAACAAAAATACAACAAAATTTATGCCATATGCATGAACACAGACAAAATTATCAAAAATGAATAGAGCCCAAAACACATCAAATGCAAATCCTGTCAGAGAAACGAGTCATTTTACAGGGGTCTTTTTGGGGCTGCAGGGCATGATGTGACGGCTAACTATACTGTTTAATAAAATTAATAAAATAAGCAGGTTTGCACCATGTTAGATTAGTTTGTTAAATTTTTACAGCAATCCCTCTAAAAGTTCCACTAAAAAAACAAAAATGTCACCTCATGTGTGCACCAGAGGAAAATGTAGAGCATCACTCAAGTCTGGCCAGCACGAAAGTTTTGTTTTTTGTCATCTGCAGACTAAAGCAAACAGCTAGCATTTTCATCCAATAAAAAAGTAGAAATCAAATTTGGTAACAGTTTTAATGTTGCCACTGTGTTAAATGTCTGACAGTGATTTCTTTGAACAGCTCCTGATTAAAACAAAGTTGTTTTCTATCACTTTTCTACAGCAGTCTAAATGCTGCGTGCACGGTAAAATATCAAATGTATAAAACAGCGAGGCATGACAGCACTTTTTACACGGTAAAAGAAAAACTAAGCAGCTGCTGTCAAATATATCACATTATGTCAATGACGAACGACTTCCTGTACATTTCAGTAAAAAAAAAGTCAATACATAAACACGTACAGAACACGCAACAGTCAAACCCACTTAAAGGGAAACTTTGGTCATTTCTAACCTGGGACACTATTTTCCCGTATTTTTGTGTCTGACTGACTGATGGAAACTCGTTTTTTTAAACATTGGTCCAGTATTGAGAAAGAAAACAAACAGGTTATTTAAGCGCCGTTTATATAACGTAAAGGTGAGAAAATGCCAGCTTCCTTTCACTCGACAGGTGCGGGGACACATTTTGATAAATAAAGGTCGGTCTCAATTAGAGGCTCAGTGTGGTTACCATACAGCCAATTTATACAGAAGATCTTTGGGCGTATAAAACCAGGTTGTTGGCGATCTGCTGAGAAAACGTTAGTTAGCTGTTTCGATGATGCATACAAATATGCATATATGTTTAAACTTTTGTCAACATGGACGTGCTACACAGGTTAGCTCGGTAAGATTCTCCACAATTTAATCATTCAGTTAAATTTACTGAAACTATGAGCACCAAAGAAGATTATTATTATTATTGGGAAAGTAAAAAAAAAGAAAAATGTCCAGTGAACTATGTTTATATTTGTATATTTTAAGTTATTTTACAGAATTATTATAATTTTTTTGGGTCATTTATTGTATTTTTATTTTTATTTCTCTCTGTTTTTTTTATTTTTGCTGAGGCTTTTTTATTTTGTTTTTTGATTTCGGGAGGGGGGGTTCAGGTAATTTTGTAGTACTTTTCACAGATTCTTGCGAACCTCTGAGTCATTTCTTCTTTTGAAGCTCACTACCTTCTTCCCATGTTTTTGGACAAAGTAAAGCTTATTTGCCGGTGGCAGAAAAAAGCGCTCGACGTTGACGTGAAGGATTACATTATATCTTGTTTCGCAGCAACATCACATTTTTCTCAATATTGGACACATTTCAAAAATTGTTATTCCCCATGGTCACTTTAACACAAAAACATGAGAAAATAGGGTTGAAAAATACCAAAGTTTGCCTTTAACAAACATACACACACACAGACATAGACACACAGACACACACAGACACACACAGACACAGACGCACACACACACACACACACTCAGCATGGTTTCGTTATCCTGTTATTACCACTTTTTGACAGAGAACATCTGTTTCAGTCCAATATCAAAATCTTTTTGGTCATAATATCTCCTGAACATAATTTGCTTCACGTCCAAACTGAACGTGACTCAAGTGAGCTTCAGCGTCAAAATCAACCCGATTTTTTTCTTTTGGAACGTCTGAACTGAACGTGAGCGAAGCGGCGCCGATGTTTTTAACTGCAATTTCTATTTATTCCTGCCTCTTGCTTTAAAAGCACCACAGTGGACGAGGAAAAGCGGATTCGTGAAGCTAAAATGAGGAAACATCTGTATGATTTCTTCTCATTTCATCACAAAAACCTAAATAAGGTGACAGCTGGACCTGAAAGTTTCAGGTAAATGACTAATAACAACCTACTTCCTGTTGGCTTTATCGAAGTCAGCCGTCGGCGTTTCCCCGCTGTGACGCTGATCTGCTGCAGCAGTTTCAGCATCTGGTCTATTTTCATTACTACAATATTTTATTAAAAGTCAAGTATCACAGCTAGACGAGCGGACGCACATCAAAGTAGACAGACTGTGATTAGAAAGTAGCAGAATTGCGTTTTTGTCTACTGCGTCACCCCTCGAGTTCGTTACATCTTTGCTATCACAGAGAAAGTCAAATATCGAAAAAAGTTACAGGTACAGGCATCGATTTAAAGGTGAACAGCACCCAACCCTGGATTTCTGTTTAAAAACATAGTAAGATAGCGAGTACTCACCCATTTAAGTGGTTATGTCTCCGATCAGATCTCGAGCGCACAGCTGATAGGTACATGGTTTGTTTACATAATATTGATTAATTTTTAGCTTAATAAACGTAACATTTGACTGGAATTTCTCCCATTTGTACGGGACACGCGGACCAGCACCATCTGAAACCCACGCACTCGGTACATTACATACACACACTCATTCACACAACAGCACACTGTACAATAAGAGTTAAACTAAGCTGACATGCCAAGAGACCTCAACATGTTCAGTAAAATGTTTCATTTAAAAATATAACAATTAGAAAATTAAGAGAACAAGGTTTTTTAAAAAAATACTTTAAAAACATGTCGATGCTAGAAATATCCAAGTTTTCAGATGCCAAGTAAGTGGCTTAAATTAAAGTCCGAGGGTCACTCCTGTTAAAGTCGCTCCAGTCAAATCTGTTGACTCTGATTATCAGCCTTTACTCACAGTCCAGGCATGATGTAGGCGATGTTGTCCAACGTGTTCGACTGGCAGTGAAGAGAAAGAGCTTTGTTAGAAAAATGTATTAAAGATGTGCAAAAATGCTGGCAGGAGTAAAAACAGCAGCGCTTTAATTCATACAAATAACAAACAGAATAAATACTTTACCAGGACGTTTCGAGGACATCCGTTTAACTGTGGTATCTGCGCTGTGAGACACGTCAGCGGCCCCAGCGCACACAAGATAGAGTCCAAAAGCACAGACAGACTCCCGGATACAGCCACCATCCCCTAAAACACAGAAAGACCGGTCACATGACTCACTCATCGCTGCACCCGATTTCTTATTTTTAATATTTATTTATCTATTTATCTGCTCTTTTGATATTTTTCACTGTTGAATAAAAGTTACGATTTAAATATAATCCAAAGCACATTTAAAAATAAGAGTTGACCAAAGTGCTGAACATCAAAAAAAATTATTAATATTAATAAAAATAAAAATAATAATAAGAGAGGACAAAAAACAAGCTGTTTAAAAAGAGGCAATATTTACACAAAACTGTCAACTCTCATACAAGATCTGAGACAGCCGCAGAGAATAAATGAGTTTTTATACAGGATCAGAAACAGGAAAGGTACGGCTCGTCTGATCTGGGGCCAGCTGCTTCCAGAGTCTGGGGGCCACAACGGCAAAAATCCACAGCAAATTACACAGAAAATACTGCTCGTGCACGCTTGCATTTATAGGCCTACCTCTGTTTCCTGTAGCCGATGTCCAATCAGGGACAGGGACTCTCCCAGCAGCTGCAGGTGAGCTGCTGCATCGATGGGATCGACATCGGGGACTCGAGCGGGGGACAGGGACAAAGTGCCCGGCGCTCTGTTCGGTGACACCATCCCTGTGGCCGCTCCTACAACTTTCATCACCAAACACAATTTAAGATGACAGCTTTGAGAGAGATGAAGCTATTAATTACTTTAGTATTTTACCAATTAATTCATCAGATTAGAAAGATATTACTACTTTCTATCTATCAGATAGTAGTTTTGCTTTATGTAAGAGTAACAGCAAATATACAAAAAGGAGAAAACTACACAGGTGTCTTCGATTAACAATTGGTTTTCCTTTTTGGAAAAATCAACATTTTTGTTGCTTAAATTCCTATAACTAGGCACTAAGTGGTTCCTGATGTTTGGGTTATCTTGAAATTATCCCAAATTTTGGACACTTTCTGTCATTTTCTCTAACCTTTCTCTTCTTTTTACCTCTCGCTATTTTGTGTCTTCCTCCAATTAAATCAGCACCCAAATCATGTGTTCTATTATGAGCGTGGGATGTATGATTTTGAGATGTCCCCGATGTTCGAACCACAGCGTCCTATCTGCAGTTATGTGTCCTAGAAACTAAGGTATGTTGATGCAGCCACTCGAGCTCCATTCATGCACATCCTGCATTGCCACGTCTGTTTCTGCTGAGTTTTATAGCAGTTGGCGTCCATAAATGATGCATTACCGCCATCTGCTGGACTGTCCGACGCCCATCCATTAACATGACGTTTGAAAAGGCACAAGCTAAAATGTTTCTGGATGTTGTGCACGTGGAAATAATGAAGATCACCAGCCGTGCTCAAAGGTTAACCCAGTAATTTACCAAAAACTACGTATGAAAGAAGCCAAAGATACCTTTGCTTTTGCCCTCGGCGGCACTCTTGTGTTTGACTGTTGTGGCTTCAGCTTTGTTCAGTTTGTGCTGCAGATATTGAGCCTTCTGCCTCCAAACCTGCACAGAACAAACAGAAAACATTAAGAGCATCAACACAACTGCAAACACAACAACAGTATTCAAAACATTTTCCATTATCAGTTACAAAGAAGAAAATAAAACTTACCAGCTTGTCTTTTTCTGGCATCCCCTTCCACACCTCCGCCAACTTTTTGCTTAGCTCACCAAAGACTGCAGATTAGACACAGAAACACTGCTTGAAATCTTTGTTTTAGCAGTATTTGAAAGGACATATTGCCAAAAAGTGTCATAACCCACCGAGTCCCGGCTGTTCTGCATTAATGTTGACCCTGTACTCTTTACAAAACACCTGATAGGCTGTCATGATCGACTTCTTCTTGGGCTGAAAGAGGACAAAGAAATAATGCAGGAAACACAGATGCACGACAAAAACAATGCTTATGTTAATCGTTTTAAAAAATCTAAATGAAGTACTTTTATAGTAAAGTTAAATAAAGTACTGTTACAATGAAGTTAAAGTACTGTTATAATTGATTTTTTTAAACCACGTAAAACGTAACTGTTATTTGGCAGTCAGTAATGTCTACATTCATGCCAAAGTTTGACTTTAATTCTCAGAGTGAATTCAGAAAAGCAACAGCCTTTGCTGCTCTCGGCGGGCAGCAGCCGAAACTGCGACTTCCCACCACAGTAACAGCCGGTGGCAAGAAGGCAGAACACACAAAGCAGTCGCCGGATTTGTGTATAGTCAGCGATACAAAATGACATTTACAGATTTTGATCTCATGTGGTATGAAAGCCTAAAAGCACTGCAGGAAAAACGGCTGAACAATCTCCTACCTTATCTTTGTCCTTCTTGTGCTTTCCCCGATCTTTGTCGTCTTTCTTTTTCTTCTTCTCTGTCACTCCATCGTTGCCTTGGTGGTGGTGTGGGGGGACGGGTGTGCCCATGGCGTACATTGGACCGACGGCGCTGTGAGTGACAGTGGGATGGGAGTGACTGTGGTCCCTCGATGAGTCTGTAGAAAGTCATAAAAAAGATAAAGTGATGGTAACAACAAATATCGACATCAATTTAGTCGCTGTTATTTCTTACAGACGTCATTAACAGAATCGGTTCACATACACAAATACACCTCGTCATCTGGACAGCATATTTGATTTACCTTTAACAAACAGTAAACTCACCTCCAAAACTTTTGCTGTGCTTCTTGTCCTTCCCGCTTTTGTCCTTATCTCTGTCTTTTTCTTTGTCTTTCTTCTTCTTGCTTTTTTTGCTCTTCTTCTTCTTTTTTGACAGATGTGTGTACGAATCATCTATAACCAGTTCGCCCGCCTCCAGCTCACCGCCAGATGAAGAGCTGTCGTCTCCCATGCCACCTCCGTAATGACCTATGTAACACAGAACACAGCGATGACTAATGGAAATACTAGGAATTATAGGAATTATAAAGCTACTCATATTTTAAAATATTTTGCATTTTGATTATGTGTCATCTCTAGTGCAGTTTTTTTCCACCACGGAAACTCACACTGCCACCGCAAGTACAGCAAAAGCCCAACGAGCAAATGCCCATTTATAGTAAGTTATTGATTCAATCTGCAAAAAGATGTCCGGACGATGAAAATAAACACTGAAGGGAGTACATTTTATTCAGAGTACTTATGAAAACACTGAAGGGTACTCTTAAAAGGAGGGAGAAAGTCCTCTGAGACAGCGAAGACAAATACACACGCACGCACACACACACACACACACACACACATATACATATATGTATATATGAGGAGATTTCTGGTCCAAGGCATATTGAAAAGCCAAGATTCAACTCACACTTACTGAAATCTTATTTACTTTCGGTGTAGTTCTTAACAAGGTGTTATAGTTTGGGTTTTTTTCACTTGTAAGATCAATCCAATCTCAGTGTTATCTGTGGGTTCATTCAGTGAGTGGATTTCAAATGACTGATTAACGCAGGACTTGTGGTTCTGCAGAGATAAATCCATTTTCTCTTACATTTGTTTTAAAGATTTTTGTTTCAGGTATAAAAGAGAAACATAAAGGAACATGACAATACCTCAGCAGTGTACGTTAGCTTATGCAGCCGGAGAAGCAGAATTCCTGCCTCACTAAGAGAAACGAAAACGTAACGGGATCATATTTTGAGGTTTTCTTACCTTCCACCTCCACCTCTTTGCCCACCACGGGCAGCGGGTCTCGACTCTGCTGGAGTTTCTTCTTGGGCGTCTTTGAGAGCTGCATCCTGTCTCGATCCTTCTCCTTCTTCCCGCCTCCTTTGGATGAGTGGGGCGTGAACGGGAAGCTCTCGCCTTCCTCTTTCTCAGGCGACATGATGAGCTTCATCTTCAGCCCGTCAGCCTCGCGTAACGTCAGCGGCTCCTCTTTGGGAGCTCCGCCGTGGAACAGAGACGACTTTGAGGAGGAGGAGGAAGAGTGCTTCTTGGAGGAAGATGACGATGAAGACACGGGGCGGGAGTGAGAGAAGGAGTGGCTTCCTTTGCTGCTGCCGCTGCTGCTCTCACGTTTGCGGTCCTTGGAGGAGTGCGAGGAGAACGGCGGGTAGGAGGGTTTCTTGTGCAAGTGCGGGCTGGGGTCTGAACCCGTGGCCAGTGGCGAGGTGATAGCCTGCAGGAGGCCCATCGCTGTGTCTGTGGGGTGGGACGACGGGGACGAGAGAGGAGGGGAGCGGTCTGCAGACTTGTGCCTTTTCTTGTGGGGAGGAGGACCCGAACCATCGTTGTCTAGACGATGAAGAAAAAGAAAAAAGTTAATACAGCTGCAGAGTCATTTTTTGGGAAATTAAAAGGATTATTACACGATATCAATCTCTCACCCCGGTAATAGTAGTCGTCACTATGTTTCTTCTTCTTTTTGTGTGAGTCCCCTCCAAGCATGAACAGCTCTGAATCCTGATTTGGAACAACAAAATAGCTTTCAAAGGTGAAAACGATACTCTTTAGGATAACATGCCTGAATAATGACATTTTGATTAAGTGGCTATGTTTTATTGACGATGTGACTTATCGTGCACATCCCTTGTATGAAATTCACAGACTACAGTTAAGTACCTAATAAAAGCTGAAATGTGGACATATTGCTTACCTTGGGGCGTTTTTTGGAAGACTTTCGGACCTGAGCAGCGATCTCCTCTTCCTCCCTTAACAGATCCTTGTACGACCTCCTCTTCTCTCTCTGGCTGCGACCAGCTACAAGGCCCCGCTCTCCTTCCATCCCCAAATCTACAACACATGAAACCAGAGTTATAATCCTTTATTGAAAAGGTCCAGTGTGTAGCATTTAGGAGGAAAGAATGACAGAAATGGAGTCTAATGTTTTAAGTTGTAACGTTAAAATGAGCCGTTATGCTCCTCTTAACCTTCAACAACAGCTGATGGAGGCAGTGAAAGAGCAGCAGCTCCACCGTTCAGTGGAGTAAAACGACAGCGGACTCTGGTGTTTTTGATTTAACGGCTTCAGATCCCTGTCAGTGAGAGATGTTTTATGGCAAGGTAAAGCGGTGAAACTATTCTAAATACAGCATACACTTAAGGTGATGGTGATTTTTTTAGATGACTTAAAACTTTTCAATGAAGGTAGGGTTTGCTTAGCGCTGTTTGATTATATGTACGTGATGCAGTAATTGTAATTAAACAGTTATGATTGTGATTCGGTCGATATCACAGATGTATAAATATTACAGATCTATACAACTAGCTGAAAGGGGACATATGTCCACCTGCAGTGGAGGTGTCAAACATATTTCTGTCAATAAATCCATTCTTCCCCTGTGCTTGTATACTCGGACAAGGACAGTAGTCCAGTGAAATGGCCTAATCGAGATATAACTGTAGCTCGACTAAACTGTGCATGTAAAAATGCTAATCTGCAATCCTCACTGCTACATGCCACTAAACCCCCCTAAATCTTACAAAGAAAAAGTAAAAGTACAAAACTCAACACAGTGTGCAAACTAGGACCATAATGTGTAAAGCTACAATTACGCTGCATAATTTTCCATTTACCATTGTGTTTGATAAGCATGAGCAGTTTAAAGGCAGACTTTACCCATTCCTCCTTTAGTCTTGATCTCCTCAAAAGCCATGGCTCCTCTGCTGTCAACACCTTTATCTGTCACAGAGTGTCACTGACAACATAAGGCAGGAAACTGACCTGTGAAGTGAAAATCAAGATGGAAAAAATTCAGGTTTTGGACAATATCTCTATGAGAGCGGTTTCACGTCACAATATAAAGTGTAAAACTTCGTTTTATATCGTATATATGCCTGATACTTCGCATCTAACACTACCTCGACATAAATAAAGCGATTAAACAGGCACTGAATTGATACAACTACTCCTGCTGAAGCTGTATAGTAACCCTGGAGCTGCAGGTGTTTAACCTGGGCATAAACACGGCTAAAAAGTGGGGAAACTCTCCGCGATTAGCCGCTTCTTGAGGAAAATCTGCGTAACGTTACACTAATAATTTGGTCTGTCACCTACGAAACAGCACAAATTGATAGCTAAACAAATTCCCGCCTACTTTCATAAAGATACACAAACACACCCCCTCTCCATTCACTTTGACTCCTCAGCTTCCTAACATTTCCACCACTCCACTCCGTCTCCCGGAGCGCCGTCTCCTCTCTCCGGGGAGAGCGACTAAGGAAAACGCGAGGCTTACAACCCACAGCTAGGCCGCGGTTGACCAAAATGCCTAAAAATATGTAGCGAACATGCATTTAACTCTTCTCGTGTCTTCAGCTACTCTGGGCTGATAGCGTGTGTTGTTTACAGACACCAGGAAGAAAGGAAATAATGTGTTTATTAAATTTTACTACCTCTATGGCATCTCCGATTTACGCGGGTCCGGTCGCCATCTTTGTTGTCGGCGAGCAACAATACGTGCCGACGTAAGGGGAGGGGCTTTGGTGAGGCAGCCAATCAGCGGAGAGGAAAAGAAGCGCTACACATGATGCTAAAGCTGCGATAAAAGGTTTCCTACCGAGCGCAGTGACGACATTTAACAATGATGCGCACAATCATTTAGCTAGTAGTGTGTATTATTTATTATTTATCTATTTAAATTTTTATTCTATTGGCTGTTTATTTATTTAATTATTTATAGATTGTTTCTTGCCTAAAAACCTAAATCCTTCACATTGGACCTTTATTAATATTTTTTTTAAATATTTTTATTATATGTTAATTGTGGCACCAAGGCAAATTTCTTCTGGGTGAAATAGGTCGTAATAGGTCTGGGCGACATGGAGAAAATAATAATAATAGCACAATATTAACAATATTAACACAATAATAACATTTTTTTTACAGTATACATACATACATATATATATATATATATATATAGTGTATATAAGGCTCGCTGAATTGTTCAGCACCAAAGCACCAAGTGAAATTCCTTGTTTGTGTAAATGTACTTAATAAAACCCAATTCTGATTATGGTCCTCAGAGTCAACGACTTTTTTAGGTCACCCAACCATTTTCATAGACTTGATTTTATGTGATGTTGTCTTTTTATTTCCTTTTTTTTTATTTTTTTACCTTTCTTATCTTTTTTTATTTATTTTTAATGTATTTCCTTTTATTTGTGCTTTTATTGCTTTTTTAGGTTTTGGTCTATTTGTTTGTATTGTTTTATATTGACATTTTGCATCCTGTATCTTGCATTATTTTTGTTTTAATTTTGTTTCTTCTATATCTTCCTTAGTTTTGTCATGCTTTAGCCCACTAGGACTATTTAACTTTCTGTTGTTGCATTGCTTTCTATATATCCCATTTCTGCTTTTGCTTTGTGCTCTCTATAAACTCTGTTGTTATTATTATTATTATTATTGTTATTATAGTGATGTTGTGACAATGTTTTAGGGTTGATTCTTTCACAAACTATTTACACAATGAGACTTTTCAGAAATCATCAGTAATGTGGATGTAATGACTACATAGAACAGGGTAATTTCAGAAAATTACATTATTTTACTGTGACACAGCCTTTAAGACACTAACTGTATGATAATATACAAAATCTAAAACAGGTCTCATGTGATAATATTAATATAATATTGATTCTGAAATACAACATTTCACAAGTTTAGCCAACATACTGATTTATTAAATCACATAAATCCACTTCAATGACAGCTAAATCATTTTTTTACAGTACGGTTTCACATACAAACATAACATGCAAAACAAGAGAAAAAGGCAACGAGATACAAAGATGCTGTAGATAAGAAAACCGACAATACAACAGTGAGGACTGTTGAATCATTTCATGAGAAAATCTCATGATTACCAGAGAACTGAGCTAATAACGGCAGGCAAGACGAGAACACGTCAGCACACACACACACACACACACACACACACACACACACACACACACACACACACACACACACACACACACACACACACACACACACACACACACACAATAGAAAGCTGAGGCCCTGCTGCACTCCTGGGTTTGTTTCGGCTCCACCAGCTTCTTGCTCTCAGTGTATGTTTCCCTCGGGGGTTTCCTTTATAGTTTTTTCTGAAAAGCCTACATGCAATACTCCTTTCGGTCCAAGTACTAAATGGATATCTGCAACATCTGCAGTAACGGCATCTTTTCTTTTTAACCAACAGGATTTTTGTTAGCATTGTAAGCACAGCAGCATTACACACTGTTACAACCTCATCGGTGCAGTAAATGCTGACAAAATCAAAGTTGAAAGCAGCAACAAAAGGGCCCTCACACTTTCGCAGAGGTCGGGGGATACTGGAGCGATGCCAGTCAGCTTAGCCGTGCATTTACATGAAAGTCACATGATGTACACTGAAGTTAGATGGTATCTCTGGTTTCGTGTGAGTGGTGCTGGAAATGACCTTTTGCTAATCTTATACCACTTTCTGAGCTCACTTATGTGCAAGAGAACACACAAACACAGCATCGGTCATGTTGCTGTGTTTGTGTGCTTCGCAATTTGGCATCTTGACGGTCTCGAGATTCAGCTGCCCAAATTTGAGATGGATCAGTTGAATCATTCAAAAAACTTTTTCCATCAAACTGATGTCATTACAGTTCACACTTCAGGTCAAGGAAAACCTGCTATTTGTTCAGCTGAAAACCAACTTTTTAGGTTCTGAACTACTTTATTTTTGGTTAAAAGGCTCTGAACAGTTTGAAATTAGGTGTGGAAGAACAAAAACAGTTTCATGTTGGTGGAGAAGGGGTATCAGACTATCAAAATGTCTTATGTCTGTTAAGTTCTTCAAATGGCGTGTTCACACATGACCGCATCATTCAAGCTAACAACTATTCCTTCACAAATTATCGTCACATTAGTCAGAGTTAAACCACCCAAACCTGAAATGAGTCCAACAAACCCTTCAGGAGGCGTTCTAAAAGTTAGCATAAAATTAATGAAAAATGCACAAAATTCAAAAGGGCAGACTTTGGAGTGGGCGGAGCTTATGACAACCAATTAGAAATAAGTCCGAAATGATGACAGAAATATACATCCCAAATTTTGTGAATATCAAAACAACCATGTCCAAACTGAGGCCTTTGACGCATTAAGGGTTCTCAGAATAACTGTGTTATCTCTGTTAAAATGACAAAGTTTAAATGTTTCTGTTCTCAGCAGCTCTGAGGATAAATATTTAGTCTGGAATATGGACAGAAAACCTTCAGCATTTACTTGTCTGGCCGTGATCAGTGGTGCAACTGATTTCTTAAAAAAAAAAGCAGGACTTCAGCTCTCTATGTTCTTCATCTTCTACCTATCCCCCAAATTCTGCTTCTGTAGACTGAGCGATGTAAAACTGGCCAATAAATCGGTGACTTCATCCACCTGAAAAAAAAACAAAAACACAAATACAGTTATGATGCATAACAATATGCAAATAAAAAAACACCCCAAGAAACATTTAAGTTTAGTTTCGGCAGAGATTTTGTTTTTCTGTACGTAAATCTGAGAATCGTTCGTCATGTCTCACCTGCTCTTTGGTGCGCGTGTGCTGCAGCTGTGTCGAAATGTGCTCCAGCCTCTCTTTAGCTTCACTCTGGCCCATTAAGTTCAGGTATTCCCTCAGCATCTGAATGATCTGCGAGGTAAGTCAAACATAAAAATCTTCAAATAAACTGCCTGTTTGTAAAAATCAAGGATGCACAATCACCATCCAAATCCTTATCCAGGCAGGTGAACGCGTTCTCTACCTGTGTGACTTCCCCTCTCAGGGTTTCCAGGCTGCGGGAATCTCCCTCCTGCAGGATGTTCAGTTTGGAGCGTGCGAGATGCAGCGGGGTCCTTCCTGCTCGGTCGAGGGCGTCCACACGGGCTCCTGAACAGACACAATGACAGCACAAATCTCTCTGTTACGCAGGCTCATTAAATGGTTTAGTGGATTTACGATTTAATTGAAGAATAAAGGGGTCTTGGGAGAGAAGCGGGGAGATCCTGGCGATGGTAAAATGTAGGATTAACACATTAGAGTCGGGGGGAATTTCTGGTTTTGCCAGTGATGGAAAAAATAAACCAGTTTGATTTTAGGCTGAGCAGCTGAACCGACATTTGACATTACTACACATTCTGGGAAATTAAAAAGTAGCCGCCATCAAGCTGACGGCATCACGTCGCTAAATCCAACTTGTATTGCATTAGAAATAAGAGACTTAGGGACTCTTTGCTGTTTTTAATCAATTTGGATTCTTCATTTTAAGATAATTTTGGCTGTGTTCATGCACATGGCATACATCTTGGCAAGATTGTGTATTTCGGTTTAATCAGTGAATTTCCAGCTCAGCTCCTACAATAAGCCTAAAATACACTGTGGAAACTAAATAGTTACATTCAGACTGTTCAGGTCCAAAAATGCTCCATTGAAACCCATTCAAACTGACATTTTTGATCCCACAGCCATCAGAGCAGAAAAACAGGACTTGTATTATTTCTGGGTGTCATTCTGGGCTTTTGACTCTGAATTTGTCATTTTCACTATTTTCCACCTGATGAGGTCATTTTGACCATATTTGGCATATGGAGGAAATACATGCTATTTCCACTAGGTGACCTGTCACAATCAATGTAGCTGCTAATCATTAACATATCACAGACTGTGATCATCACTTGGACAACTGGTAAAATTCGGTCCTGTGTTCGGCTTAATATCAAACTGGTTTCAACATTTTCACATCAGTCCAACCCTTTAACACATACTGCCCTCATTCTTATGAAACAAAGCGAGTTGAAAAAAAAAGTAAAGTACCCTTTTAAAAGGGAACCTGTGGCTCTTGCTGTATTTTTGGTAAATAACCATAGAGTAAGGTATTCCTCTCCAAGGAGTCTATTTGAAATTCTCTATTTATAAAAATAAAACACTGTCCTTTAAAGCATTTGGACTTATACGTTCTCTTTCAGAACAGACACCCCACAAATAATGTTTAAATAAACAAAGTTGATTTTGCTCCCCTTTATTTTCAGCAAACTCTAACAGGAAACTGAGCGACATGTAAACACAGAATGAAACACCTCTGCAGAGGTCTCACCTCCTCTCAGCAGTGTGGTGATTACAGGCACATGGTTGGTACAGGCCGCTGCAGAGACAGAGGTTAAAATGGTTTAAATTACGAGAAAAAAGTGTTCTACAACACCTGCTGCATGCAAAAAAAAACATCAGTTAAGTTACGTAATTCTGAAGTTTCCCTTCATTTGGCAGGTGTGCGCTGAAGCAGCTGCACAGCTGCGAGTCAGAGTGAAACCTTGAATAAGTGAACACAGAGCTGCAGGTTTTCTGAGACATGGTGACTCGTCTGTCTTACCCAGATGGAGGGGGGTATTCCCCAGACTGTCTCGCTGGTTGGGGTCAGCGCCGTGGCTCAGCAACAACTGCACTACAGACATAAAGAAATATTTTAAAAGACACATTTAATTGTAAAAATGTAGATGTAATTGTGAGTGATGTGAAAATGCTGTGTTCAATTATGCTACAGCAGTATGGATTGTTGCATACATGGTTGTGTAAACTTTGCTCTTCAAACTGCAACCATCCTGCTGCATTATATATGATTTCCCAAAATATAATCATCAACCTACCAATGCTCTCGTTGCCATTGCAGGAGGAAAAATGGAGGGCCGTCCTTCCCTTGTCATCTGCTGCACAGGGGTCAATCTCATCCTGCAGGAGCCTTCGAACTGGAAGAACAACATTTTGTTAGCATAAACTTCCCTTTGCACCACATGCAGGTCATTTTACTGCTTCGCCTCTGTGCACCTACCTGTGTCTATATCATTGCTGTTTGCTGCTTCCCTCAGTCTTTTGACAGCTGTGGAGATAAGACATTCAAAGTGACAGGTATGTAAACAGTTTAATGACCGGGTGATGGGGGTCAGATTGCAGAGCAGCAAACAAAGAAATCATTCACTGGCTTCACACTTCCCACAGGACTGCCGATTAATCGGCCACTGAAATCACACCTGCACAGCACACTGCTCATCAATAGTTTACTTCATGTTTAGTTTTCTGAACTTACCAGACTGTTCTCTATTATTTTTATTTGAACCATTTAGTCACTATATCAACATAACTTATCGTTATTAATCAAAAATCGAATTGTTTAAATACATTACAATATTAGTGCATTATTGTTTTTATTTTTATTTGTATTACAAATGGACAGTGTCAATTTTACGGTTTAAAAATGTTGTTACAACAGTTTTACAGTTGAAAACAGTTTTAAAATGTAAAATTTACATGTCCTGTTCTCTGAAAGGATGTTTTACATTTTCACTGTATTTAAAAAAATATTCTGGCAACCACAACTGCCTTTTTTTCCCGTAAAAACAACTGTTTTTTATTTTTTTATTAATATTTTTAACGGTGCATTAGCGATGAGATACATTATGGTTAACTTTACTTTTTTAGCGAGTATTTTGAAGTTAACCAACACCTAACTCTCTTTTTTATTTACTAAATTAACAGAAAATATAAGTGCCTCTTACCATAAATGTCTTTCCCCAGAGGACCGAGGCTCCGGACGGCTCTGTGGTGCCTCCGGGCCCGGCTCCCCGTCACCTTCCCCATCCTGCTCGGCACTGCACCGGCACTCAGCTCCGGTCGTCCGGGCTCCCACAGCAGGTGCAGGTACCGGAGCTCCTTATCGTCTCTCTGTCCGACCCGACCCAGCACCACCTTCCCCTCCCCGGTCCCACTGATCCCGAACCCGACAGCGGCGGGTCCCCCCGGCTCCATCCTCTCCGGGCTGCCCCGCTGCTCTCTGCCCGCCTCCCGGGGCTCATCCTCGGGTCCCGGCTCCACCATGTACTCCCCCTCGGAGCTGGAGCGGTCATTGTCCGAGGCTGCAGCGATGATTGGGCTCCACCCGTCCATACTTCACCGCGACATACGGAGGCTGTGTTTACACGACGGCGCGGAGCTAAAAACGGCCATTTTTAACGTCATTAACACGGAGAGTGCGCCGTCAGCGACACCGAGGAGCCATTACACCGCGCGCAGACACACAGAAACACCGTTAAAGCCTCTCCAGCCCCATAATTTTAATTATTTTGGCACCATAAAACATACACCCTTCCTTTCCAAAACCAAAATGTCCCCTGTTCTACATTGACGGGTTAGAGGCAGTAAAAAGTATTTTTATTGTACACGCCGTGCAGCGACGACCAATCAGATTCCGTGTTGTTCATTAGCTCCCGTCCAATCGGATCAACGCACCCGCGCAACCAATCAGCAGATGGATCCATGGCTCCGATTCCTTCGCGCATGCGCACCATATTAACAGTAGCTCACAAAACACGTTAAATGAAAAAAATAAATTTAATTAAAATACAAATAAAAATAAGAATTAAATTAAATTAAACTAAATTAAAAATATTAAAATATGAAGCGTTCATAACAATTTTAAAAATATTGACAGTAGTTCACAAAACACGTTAAATTAAATTAAATTTTATTAAGATTAAAATAAAAATAAGAATTAAATTAAATTTTAAAAAAAGATTTAAATATGAAGCTCTCAAAACAATTTTTAAAAAGATGTCACGCTCAGATTACTTCACACATGAGCACTGTGGAAGATTAACAGTAGTTAATAAAACACGTTAAATTAAATGACAATTAAATTAAATGACATTGCACATACTGTTTTTTCATATTTTACTGATACACATGTTTTATTTTATTTTGTCATTTATATTTTATTTAATTATATATTTTTATTTATTTTCTGTTTTCATACTTCTGATTTTCACTTCTATAACTCTCAATGCTTGGCATCAGAGCAACTGTATAAATCACAATTTACCCTGGAGATCAATAAAGTGTTTCTGCTTTTCTGCTTTTGATTTATTTGTTGTGCTATTTATTTTTACTCTATTTTTATATTATGATAAATATTACATAATATTTAATTAATTATTTTAATTAAACAACGGATTAATTTTAAAACTATTATATAAAATTATTACGATTAAAATTATAAAACATTTTACATATTGGTGTGAAGTTAAAGCATAATGCACATCATTGTTATTGTATATTTTTACTGGTGCACATTTTATCATATTATTATTCTATATTTTTATCATTCTATATTTTTACTTAATTCTTTTCATACATCTTATTCCTACTTGCTAAAACTCTCAATGCTTGGCATCAAAAAGTTTGTACAAATCACAAGTTACCCCTGGAGATCAATAGAGTATTTCTGGTCCTCGTTTATTTGTTGTGCACTTTACTTTATTTTCCATGATTTTTTTTATATTATGATAAATATTACATAACTTTTGTAATGGAAATCTGGGATGTCCGTACCCCGTGTTAAATGTATTCAATTAAGCTTGTGGGGAAAAACACGAAAACAAAATTAGATTAAAAACAGTCTGTATTCCCTCTTTATTGTTTGTTTCATCAGGTTACATCATGTAAAATGTATAATGCATTTTCATTTAGTAACAACCACCCTCGACTTATATATCTTTATATAATCTATATATTTGTGATATGTAAATGCCATGATAATGTATATAAATATTTTCTGAGGAATAAAAACTAGGGAGCGCTCAAGGGATAAGGTGCCTCTCTGGTGATAAGCAGTGATTACATCACATAATGATGAAGTCTGAGAGGCTGTGATATTATTATAAAAAATAAATAATGCTTAGGGACTGTTTTTTATTTTTTAGAGGATGGGGGTGCCTGGGGTGTGAGTTTTGATTTTATTTTTATTTTTTTACGCTATTCAAAGCTACAAATATTTTTCCTCAAGCCTCCCTGAGTGACTGGTGGAAAATGCATGACCACCATGAATTAAATTTTAAAAATGACCCTTTGATCTTTTAAAGTTAAATGTTGAGACGAAATTATGTTGTTGAAAATAGCCTCGGTTCTATTGTTGTGCATGCGGCTTAGTTCATGCAAACATTTATTTTTGGGAAAATTTGAACATTTGTGACTTTGATGACAGATCACTATTTTAAGCTCAGATTCGGACTGTTTGTCCCACATAATGTGTTCAAGCACTGTCGTAAATTTGAAAATCCAAGGATCATTTCTGTTCTCACAGTTTCGGGTTATGATAAACGGTGTAATTTTGGTGATTTTTAAAGACAACATGCTCCTAAACATATTTTCTCTAAAAAAATTCGCCTGTAAAATAAGCACAAAATGCAGCCATTTAAATGTATATGCCCCTTATGTCAAAATAAAAAAGTCCCTCCTCAGTACTAAAAAAACTAATTAACATGTCTCCTCCTTGTTAAACCATCCCCTCCACTCTAATAAATAATGAACAGTCCCTTAGTTTTTAGACTTTCCTCCAATATTTGCTTTTTTTTCTTGTGAATAACTGAATATTTTTTCTCCTTTAGACCCTTAAACACAATTAAATTAAAGAAGGGAAAATAACTCTTTGGTTGAAATAGTCAAGTGTGGATTAACATCTATTGAAGAGGGTTTGTCAGCAGAAATAAACTTTTTTTAAAGGAGCAGCGTGTTAAGATTTTAAGAGATAAAGTGACATCTAGTGGTGAGGATTGCAGATTGCAACCAACTGAAACTTCTCCTGTTAGAAGTCCTTCAGTGTTCAGGATTTTATCGGGAGACGAATTATTGAGAATCTCTCCAAAACAAACGGATCACGTGATTAAATGTCAGAGACAGACATAAAATCCAGATGTTCAGGAGGATTTTACCGAATTATCCGCAGAGGTTTCTTCCTCTTCAAACATACAGACCTCGTTATTTAAAATGTTAAAAACATTGAATAAAGTAGTTTCATGCAAAAAAATGTTTAAAAAGTGGTTTTATCGATGCTGCTCATCAAGGAGGGGCCTCTAACTGTTCAGCGGTGGCCAACGGGAAAATCCGAGTAAATGTTTGGTTCGTCCGTTACTGTAGAAACATGGAGGTGCAACGTAGTGCTCTCCGTCATGCCCACAGGAAGCACACCAGGCTTTGATGCAAATTTTACATAGTGGCCCAAACTGTGCAGGTCCGTCTTGTGACGCCATGGGTCCCATTGACTTAAATTGGGAAAGATTATTTAATTAATATTTATTATTATTATTTTGTAAATCAGTAAATCATTTTTTTATGAGCGTCAAACCTCCAAAAATGACTCATTTCACTATCTAGATTTGAGCCATTCAGTTTGATAGTATTTGGAAAGTCTAAAAGAGACGCAATCAGGTCGCCATTTGAGCTTTAGCGAAGTGCTAAACCGGAAGTCAGTCGCTCCACCGGCGGAAGTTAAATGTTCACTGATAACGTGGAAGATACAGGTATTTTATATATTAATAATATTGGGGTTTTTTTGCTTCATGCCCTATTGAGCATCTCTCAAACGAATAAACGCGGCTTCGCGTCAGTGCTGTATCCATATCTTATTAATACATCCATGATCTCCATAGATGAGGACCTGCTTCCTATGTAGATATAAACGGCTCATTTTGAGGTGAGAAAAGCGCAGAAAACACTTATATTCCATTTCTGCCGATTTATCCTCTAAAATCCTACACTCTGCTCCTTTAAGGGATCACAATCCAAAAACGTTGGGAGCCTGATCTGTAGGATGGTATTCTGTCAAATATTTGGTCTTGTGGAGGGACTAATTAAGGGTGCTGGAGGTAGAAAGTCTGAGGAACCAGAACAGCATCACAGTCTTAACTTTAACAATCAGAAGTCGAGTTTCAGGCCTGAAGACACAGAGGCTCCAGCTTGTGCCACGTATTTGGGGAATGCGGGGTCGGCCCCTGATATGTCTGCGTCCTGCTCGCCCGCCATCAGTCCGGCATCGTGGTTGTGCTGCCACAGCTGACTGTTGTGAGCGACGCCCTGCTGCTTCAAGTATCCGTGCTGACAAAACAGCGGCGGCTTCCGGTGGGTGAGGGAGGAGCGGAAACATGACTCTAAAAGACGAGAGAAAAATTAGCCCCTTTTATGCCGAGATTTAACTATAAAGGCGCTACAAAGTCCCGTCTCTATGGTTCTTCACATTTTTACACACAACCAAATAACGGCGGCATCATATCACCCCAGTGTGTAATTTTAGGCAGCATGCCGGCATCACAGAACAAAAAGAGGTGTGACGTTTAAAAGCCCGACACACCAAACCGTGATTGGCTGGACTTGAAGAAGGAAGTTTTATATCCAATCACAGTAATTATGTTAACAAATAAATCTGTTACCGTTTACTGGTCTCGATTAAAAATCTACGACCAGGTCAAAATGTGTAAATTGGAGATATGTTACGCACACAGAAACTGAAAAAAATATTTTACATCACATGGAAGGTTATCTATGAAAGATTACTGTAACGACTTTTCAATATTACTGTGACAAAATTCAATTACTTTTCCATAACGCTCCATGATGTTTAGTGATTCCATGACTTTTCCAGGCCTGGAAAATGTGATAATGAAATTCCATGACTTTTACAGGTTTTCTATGTCCCTGAGAAAGCTGTATCAATACACAGATCAGTGTGATATTCTTTAAAAATGAGTATTTGCAGCACAAACATGCAGCTTTACCCGCATAGAAGGCCCTGAGGTCAGTGTGGACACAGTGCTCCAGGAAACGCCGCAGCGGCTGGATATGAGACACAGGACTGTCCCACTCTGTGAGGAAGTCCTCGATCATGTGGTGAATAGCTTTGGGCCTCGGTAAAGGCCAGCCATTCGGACGGAGCTTCATTTCTTCCTCTGGGGAAAACAAAATGTACTTTAACATTCATTCATACAGTAAAACTTCAGCTAATAGCCCAGGCTATTAATTGAAAAAACAAGAAGGTAAAAAAACAAACAAAGAAGACGCTAGAAATGACCTAGAAAAAAAGCATAAAAATTATAATTATTCTGTAAATTAATTTGAAAAATATAATTACGAATACAGTTCACTGGACTGGACATTTTTCTTTAAAAAAAAAAAGCAGGAAATGACCTGAAAAAAAAGCTTAAAAATTCTAATAATTCTCTAAAATAATTTCAAACACATGACTATGAATATAGTTCTCTGGACATTTTTAAGATAATCTACTAGTTACTTTTTTTGAGTCTCTCTTGTTTACTGTAGTAATAAAACCGTCTTCTTCAGTGCTCATGATGTCAGAGAAATTAACCGAATGATTGAATTTTAGAAATTCTTACCGAGCTAATAATATGTGTAACATGTCCATATTAACAAAAGTTTAAGAATATATACGTATTGTGTGCGTGATCGAAGCAGCTTAGTAAAGTTGACTCCAGCAGGTAGCCAAAAACCTGCTTTTATACGTCCAAAGAACTTTTATAAAAATGTACTGCATGATAACCAGACCGAGCCTCTAATTGAGCCTTTGAAGTAATTCTATAACTAAAAAGTACACTTTTTCATGTATTTGTACTCACCAGTGGGAAGTGTGTCATAGTAATATAAAACAGGGTGCAGAAAGTTGGATTTCCAAGCTTTGGTCCAGTCTGTTTCTGCTCTGCCCCGACCAAGGAAGTCTATCTTCTCCTTCCCGTACTGCATGACCAGAACTATGAGTCCGTGGTGGGAGACCTCGTGACCCGACAGAGAGGAGAACTGAGGCAGAGCCTGGAGGGTAAACTCCTCCACGTATTCACAGTGAGAGCTGAAAACCAAAGAGAAGAAACGACAATAATATGATGCAGGATTGATTTTGCATCTGTTTATTGTGAAAAAAGGTGATTTGCAATGTAATTTCCAGCAATAAAATTTGGTGATTTTTGCCCATGAAGAGCAGCATTTTATGTACAATTACACACAGAGAGTGATACTAAAATAATAACATTTTTTTGTTGTTGCAATTCAAACATTATCTGTCAACTCTGCCATTGCCTGCGTTTAACCCTTAGGGACAGTTTGGTGCATTTAACGCACTTTCCATTCTTCATTTTATGATAATTTTGGCTGTGTTCATGCATTTGGCATCAATTATTGCAACATTATGCATTTCTGTTTAATCAGTGAATTTCCAGCTCAGCTCCTACAATAAGTCTAAAATACACTGTGGAAACTAAATAGTTACATTCAGACTGTTAAGGTCCAAAAATGCTCCATTGAAACCCATTCAAACTGACATTTTTGATCCCACAGCCATCAGAGCAGAAAAACAGGACTTGTATTATTTCTGGGTGTCATTCTGGGCTTTTGACTTGTAATTTGTCATTTTCAATATTTTCCACCTGATGAGCAATCAATGATGCTGCTAATCACTGACATATCCCAGACTGTGGTAATGCCCCAAAAAATTCTATTTTGCATGTATTATATTGAAAATAATTATTTTTTGTGTTGTTTTTCATCTAAAAACATAGTGGCAGCGCGACAAAAACCTAGTATTTAACAGATTAAAATTCTGAAAATTAATGAATATTTGATATTCATGATTAGTGTGGATGTTGGTTTAAAAATAAAACTCAATGAAAGCAGAAAATAATATAAATGTATAATATTATGTATGTATTATAATATCAAATGGATTTTGTGCTCAGAGAAATACGAGTGTGTGTAATATTAAAGCGGGCCCTGAAGGGTTAAAGTCACTGACAGAATTTCACATCTGAAAAACGATACCTATTTTGACCCTCTTTTTTTTTACACTTATCATTAAAGTGAAGTGAGTTAAAAATATATTTCTCGAAAACACACCCCTCAAAGGGTGATAATGGTGTAGTTATACAGCAGGTGTATTTTGTCTCACATTAATCAAAAGAAGCCAGTTAAGGCGGTTTAGTCGTCTGATGCTGGTCAGCAGGTATAGTTACTGATATCAAAATAACATCCACTTACCCTTTAAGAAGTATGACGTCCCCCAGAACCTCGAACATTTGGTACGTCCCGGAGGCCTCGTTGACCCGCTTCAGAATCCAGGACTGCAGCTGCGTTGTCAATAGCGTCGTCGATGGCCACTGGTTGCCATGGTAACGCTGCTCGAGCACACGATGTACAGCACGGGCTGCGGCAGGAAATCCACACAGAGAATTTAAATAACACAGTGAAGCTGAATATCAGTGAAGCTTCAAGAAGGTATGAAGGTTTGACATATTACATACCGCCCAAGCCTAGACTTTATAGCATAATGTTAGCTTTTGACTTTTTGTTTTTGGATTTATGATTCAAAAATCATAAAAGTGGTGTTCATTTGCAAAGATTATCTTGCTGAACAAAATGCATAAGCATCAATAACCTTTTTATTGTTGTTGCAAAGCTTATTTTCTGTAATAGCTCAAAATCCACTGGAAAAATCCCACAGGCTTTTTGTCAAGAGAACCAGGGAAACGTTAACTTCCGGGTTAGCTGATTTTTATTTTCAGTGTTTACTTTAGTGTTTTCTAGGTTTGTATTTCTGTTTTTGTATGTTTTTTTTATCTGTTGTTTTTAACTTGCTTTTTATTGTCTCGTTGTATACTTCTTTTTTTACTGCTTTTCTGAGAAAAGCTCAAAATGTTGATACTTTTAAACTAAAAATCTATCTTTTTAGTCCTACTCTTTAGTCTTACTCCTCTAATGTCTTACTAGTTTATGTTTTTTTAAGCAAAACCTAAAAACCTATCTTTTTCAGTCTGGCTTTCATGTAGTGTCTTACTATTTAATTTTTTTTAATGGTTTTACTTTTACTTACTTTTGGTTTAAATCAAATTATAAAGCACTTTTAATTGCATTTGATTTGTTTGAAAGGTGCTATATAAATAACATTAGATTGACTGATTGATACTGTGAGCTGCTTTGTGCTTCATTTTCCTTCAGGATTAATGAAGCAAATCTAATCTGATCTAATCTACAAGAAAAACCATCCTCGCAGCACTCTTTTTTGACCGAGGTAGTTGAGTTTTCTAGGGCGACGATTTAGTACTATCACAATTGTGTACTTTCCCTGCAGACCCTGTGGAGCAGATAAGACCCTGTGACTGGGTCTTATTTGCCCTAAATGTCGCAAAATAACAAACACCAGCTGGACTTTCACCTGTGTACCGGAATCCATGGATGAAGCCGCCAGCAGATAAGCGGTAGTCTCTGGAGTGAGCGGCGGTCCCCAGAACAAACAAACCGGGCGTGTTCTTCCCTTCATACCACGCCGTCACCCCCGGCAACCTCCCTTTGGCATTGTCGCTGTTCGGAGGGCACGCAGAGCTGCGAGGATGAACATTACGTGTTATGTTTGTTGACAGGGAGGTACATTAAAGTACAAATACTGACACAGTACAATACCATGTTGCATAAGTCTGCACCTGTCAAATATGCTGAAGTTGAATCTGAAGCCGAGGCATCGAATCACGCGGTCGTAGGGTTTTCGCACAGAGAAGTTGTCAAAGTAATACCCGGGCAGCTCGTCTCCGGTCACATCGGAGCTGTTCTTCTCTTGCACGTACTTCTTTAACGTCAGGTACATCTGACGCTTCTTCTCTTTCTTCTTTGCGCTTGATCTTGTTCTGCTTTCCTCCTTTCGCTGAGCGATAACTATTTTGTCCAAGCTCGCCTCCACCAACCCATCGAGGGACTTCAGCTGATATGTGTCTAATAGCTCGTTATTTACGGCCCTGAAAACGAAAAGCAGAGATCAGTTAAATAAAAAATGTTAACAAAATGCATCATTTTTTTTTAAAAAATTAGATTTTCCCAGGATTATGCACTGTGAAAAGTGAAAAAGTCAATGTCATATAATAGAAATCTGAAAATAAAAGTAACTTCAAACAATAAACATAGAAAAATTAATCAACAAAAATAAACAGATACAAATAAAAATTAATCTAGCAAAAAAAATAGTATTAAATATGTAGTAAAAACAGAATCATCAGTGTTATATACTAAAAATACGAAATAAAAGTAACTTCAAATAAACAAACAAAACAATGTGGAGTATCTAATACTCACACTCAAACCACTCCGCTCTAAAGACCAGGCATTTAAACAGTCTAAGTTTATATGATTTTCTACTTTCATTGAGTTTTTTTTTTTTAAACCAACATCAGTCCTAATCATAGATATCAAATATTCATTAATTTTCAGAATTTTATACCTTTAAATTCCAGGTTTTGTGACAATGCCACTATGTTTTTAGATGGAAAAAAAATGCAAAACTGAATTATTTTCAGTTTACTACATGCTAAGTAGATTTTTTGGATTATCACAGTCTGGAATATGTCAATATTAGCACCAACATTGATTTTTATACATTATTATTTTTTGTGCAGCGTCAAATAATCACACTCATACCGCTCTCACGCTATTAAAATTATTAAACATTATTATAGTTTTCTACTTTCATTGAGTTATTTTTTTAACCAACATAAGTCCTAATCATAAATATCAAATATTCATTAATTTTTAGAATTTTAACCCTTTAAATTCTAGGTTTTTGTCATGATGCCACTATGTTTTTAGATTAAAGAAAAACACAAAAAAAAATAACATTTTCAAAATAATACATTAACCCTTAGAGGAGTTAGAATCAAATGAACAGGAACATTACTGATGCTGATAGTCGGGAACTTGAGGTTATGTAACAGGACTGTGGGGCAACACCTGAAGAGAAACGTCTTTGGCGTTACCTGAGATCTCCGACATAATGAGTTTGCCAGGCGAGTCGAACAGGGCTGGAACTGAGCATGTGCACCCGACTGGCTCTTCCCAGGATGCTCTGGGCCGTTTCAAAAGCCGAGTTCCCTTTGCCCAGAATCAGCACAGCCTGGTTCCTGTAGTCCTCAGGATCAGTGGAGATGGACTCGTAGCCTTCGACCAGGTCAGAACCCAAAAACTCGACCTTCTGAGGAACCCACAAACCTGTGGCTGCCAGCAGGACGCTGAGGGAGAGAGGACGAGAGCGGCGCCATTAGGCCTGGACGTCCGAGGTCTCAGCCCCGAATGTTTTATTAAGAGCCCCGGATCTAAATATGTGTGTGAATATAAAGTTAAAAGAATAGATTAAGAATAGGTAAAACCAAGCGAACCGCCTCTGATTTATTTTTTTACCCTCACCACAACTGCAGACATTTTTTCCTTGAGCCTCAGTGAGCGACTCAAGGAAAATGCATGAAGCGTTCATCGCACATCATGTGTTTAAGGACCATCCGAAATGTCAAAATCCAATTTCTGTTTTTACAGATTTCTGACTATAACAAATGGTTGGCAGGCCCGCAGGTTTAAAAAATCACTAAAAGTGTTAACCCCTCTCCCAAAAAAGGCATAGGCGAAAACAGTTTAGAGAAAAAAAAAAAAACTAGAACGTAGAAAAAGAAATATAAGATAACTTTTCAAGAAAAGAAAAAAATAATCAAAAATAAACACAAAAATTTAAAGGAAAAAAACTGCCAAAAAATGTTAAAAGGAAAATAAATTCCAAACCCACGGCCCTGTTTTCTTTAAAAATCAGCAGTAAAATAAATACAAAATACGGCCATTTCAGTTGTATGGCTCTCCCCTATACCAAAATTTAAAAAAAAAAATTGACAAGCCACCCCTTTATGCACCACCCCCTCCTTTCTCATAAATAACAAACAGTCCCTAATAATATTAAAAAAGCCCTGGATCCAATAATTTATCCTTACTTATATTAGACTGAATGAACATAGTTAAAATAAAGACTTTTTTCTTAAACTTTTGTCAATTTATTTTTAATGATAGTATTTGTAAAGTATTCTGTTTCTACTAATTACTAACCACTAACTACTATTTTTAATATCACGATTCAAAATTAAAGTATAAAATAAAGAGTTTTTCAGGGTTAATAAGGTGCCAGAGTGCATCAAAAGCATTCAAATAGGAGGATCATCACCGACCCCCCTACAGAGGTCCAGGCTAATCCCCCAGAGTCCTAAAATCCCAGAGACGTCCCTGGAGGACAGACAATCCACAATCCTAACCAATGTAAAGTTTGGATCTCAGGTTCAGCGTGACGTCATCTACCTGCACGTGAAGTCCGTCGCATGTTGATCAGTCAGGATGTAGCTCCTGTCGGTGGCTGACTGCACCGCCCGGATCCTCCCGACGTCCACGCCGTACCGGACCCTCAGCCCGAGCTCCTTCACGAACATGGACAGGTAGAGCGGGAAGGCGTCGGCCGGCGGGTAGAACTCGCTGCTCACCCTCTTGAACAGGAGGTCGGGTTTATCGCTCAGCAGCGAGTTCCAGTCGTGGCGCAGGTTGAACTCTCGGTTCTGCCGTCCCGTGTGGATCTTATTGATGCTGATGAGCTTCCTGTGCCTCGGGTACCTTAAAGCAGAGCAGAGGACGCAGCAGTTAGAGGGACGGTTCGGATTTTTTCAAGTGGGGTTATATGAGGTACTTAGTGTTTTAAATGTTTTAAATACAAGGAAGATAAAGTTCAAGAATACTTAACCTGCTTTGTTTGGGGGCACTTTTACAAAGTAGCAAGACAATGGCAATAATTTAAGGACATTTCTCAGATTTTAGGACGTTTCTAAGATTTTTTGGATATTTCTCGGATTTTAGGACGTTTCTAGGATGTTAAAATAATTCTCAGATTTTAGGACACTTCTGGGATGTTATGACATTTCTCTGATTTTTGGACGTTTGTTGTATTTTCGGACATTTCTGGGCTTTTCTGACATTTTGCGTATTTTAAGAAATTTCTTGCATTTTAGGACATTTCTGGGATATTAGGACGTTTCTAGGATTTCAGAAAATTTCTTGGATTTTAGGACATTCAGGATTTCAAGATGTCTTTTTTCTAGGATTTCAGGACATTTCTAGGATATTAGGATGTTTGTAGGATTATTGGTTATTTCTCAAATTTTAGTACGTTTTTAAACTTTTATGACATTTTTTTGATTTTATGACTTTTCTAGAATTTTAGGACATTTCTGATGTTAGGATATGCGGTTTTTATGATGTTTACTAGATTTGGGGGCCTGCCAACTGACATCTACTGTATCTGTGTATCTGTGTACATAGTAAGTATCCCACACAACCTCACTTCAAAAAAATCTGAACCATCCCTGTAAAGGTTATTCGGGAGGCTGCTTTTTCGTGTGTCTCTTGCAACATACGACATCACAAAGTATCGTACTTGTTAAAGAAGCTGCCCGGCCCTGAGTTCCTCTCCAGGATGATGTAGTCTCTTTTGGCCTTGGAGAGGAAGTATCCCATCTGCAGCCCTGCAGGCCCGGCTCCGAGCACACAGTAATCATAGCGGCGCGTGGCGTTGTGATGATGATGATGGTTATCGGGAGAGCATGTGACGCAGCCAATCAGGATGAAGAGGAGAAAACAAGGAAGGTTCGAATCCATAACCTGTTGGACATAAAGCAACGGTGTATGATTATATGATACCGTTATTAATATATTCCCGTCATAAATCTATAAATAAAAGCCATTAAAATATTTTAAGTGCTGCACAAGGGCTGTCGTCATATAAACATGTATAGAGCACAACAAAACAGAGGTCTATACATTTCAAAATTAACGTTCAGACATGAAAACACAACAAACAAAGCTAAAAATTCATCGGACTGCATTGTTTTAACAAAAAATAATAATATTTCTAATTACTATAATTTCAATTTAAAAATTATACGTTTTACATAATTGTGTTACAGAAAGAAGATAATATTTCAAATAAATACATATGTTTTCTATTTTCAGCATATCCTAAAATTTGTTTTTTTAAAAAAAAAAAACATTTTTTAACTAGGAAAAACTTTCCAGAAAACAATGTTTATAATTACTATGATTTAAAATTGAAAATGATATCACTGTTTTGTTTTTGTTTTTTTTTTTACAAATAATTGTGTTTTTTTATTTATTTCAGTAGACCTTAAAATTGTTTTTCGAAAAAGATAGAATAATTCTATATTTAAAATCATGTTACAGAGTATAGATAGATAGACTTTTTGGCCATGGTAATAAAATCTGATGTTCTGTAAGCCCTCAGTAATACCATAAAAATAAAAATAAAATCTCCATGGGTCTTGCTTTTAACATACTGCAGCTGATAAAAAATGTAACCTATAGCAAAATACATAAATGAATACATAAATAAAATTAAAATACAAACATAAATCCACATGTACCTTATCTGAACGCCTCACTGGGAACACTACGGTGAAAATAATTCAGCATTAATTTAGCCATAAAATGTTTTTTATGCTTTTTTCCCCGCAAAAAGTTGTTTGTAAACTATCTTATCTTATATTATTTAGATAATTTTGATCATTTGCTTCACCCCTCGCCTGCATTGGCATGTGGGCCACGATCAGGCAACATCTTGAATAAACCTCGCGTGTCGCTGCTCTGGAGCACAAAAACACAAATCAGCCCAAAATCATGATGTCGTCAAAACAGACAGACAGCTACTATCAGATCATTTAGCGCCTCAAACATCAGTAAACGCGTTAAAAACCAGCGGTAAGCAGCTGGTGGGACCCCCGGCTCTCCTGGAACTCTGCAGCCGGTGGTCCTTCACCCTCCCGGGGCTGCGGCGGCTGCGATGAGCCGCTGAGCAGCTGTGAGGTTACAGACAGAAACAGAGACCTGACGTTACCTTTTACACCAGGCGAGCCCTCGCGCGCAACATCTGCGGATCTGCACGTGTGAAAGCCCTCGAGACCGCTACATGTTTACTGATTAACGTGCAAAAGCTCGATATGTGTGTGTGGATATGTTTCTTCATCCCAGAAAACCCACCAGTTCATCCCACTTCCCCCTCCGGATCACACACACCAATGGACGGCTGCGAGCATCAGGGGGCGTGATTAGGGAATACCATAGAACAGAATAGAATAGAATAGAATAGAATAGAATAGAATAGAATAATAGTTGGGATGGGGAAGTGTATATGTGCACACTATATTTTCCAAGAGGTGTTCCACATTTTAATAAAGTATTAAAAATTCTTAAAATTCCTCATCATGAGAAGAACCTACAAAGATTAAACTTCCAAATTATTTGAATTATTTGTGTGTGTGTGTGTGTGTGTGTGTGTGTGTATTCTTTGATATTCTCAATGCCTCATCAGTGAAAAAAAGCTATTATTGACTGCTTCAGATTAAAATTACATTAAATTAAATTGCATAATCTTTCAGTTCATACACATGAATTGGCAGTAATTAATTTCAGTTGACACCACCGGCTCAATTTATCACTCACAGTGCTTAAAATTTAAACTTCAGTTTCTCTCAGCACAAAGACTAAATCAAAATGACACTTTTTTCAGGAAACAAAACTAACAAAATGACATGTAAACTAAACAGTTACTTCATCTTCGTTCAGCATCACCACTTTTACTGTCATTTCAACTTCTTTTATTTTATTTTAATCATTTATTTATACGGTTATTGTCTCTGTCATTTATTTTATTATTTTATTGTATTTCTATTACCATGTCAGCCACGACTGTGCCAGTATTTTTTGGATTGTTTCAACTGCAAATTTTAAGCAGCAAACACACAATTTCTTTTCTGAAAATTTTGCCTTTAAAACTGTTTTCACCGTGCAGGCCTTTTCACAGCGACCATATGTTAGTTGCTACTCGGTGTAAGTGTAGGTGATGTAATACAGGCCTATATTGTACTCTCATTTCACAATTGACACAAATTTTATGTTTTAGTTGAACAGTTTAAAGCGATAATATCCATGTTACAGCCCTGCTTTAATGCAGTTAAAGAGCTTTTACTCACCGTTAGGTAGAGGACTTTCGCTGAGCGTGAGGAATGGAGCTGTAACTTCAGGATCCGTCTATCCAACTGTCGCTGTCAGTGTTTGTTCAGGTTTCTCCAGGCGGACGGAGATGGACAGAATTATTTGTCTAAACAGAAAAACATTTAGTGGTCTCTGCCTGAGGCAAAAGCTTTCCTCTTTTCAGTGGTTTGTGTGAACTTTCCGCAAAAAAAAGCAAATTTACCAAAGGTCCATATGTGTGTTTAAACCCTTAATCTAAGCATTTTATGTCGATATCTTCAGACTATTATCTGAAAAGTACTGACTGTACTAATATTTGGTGTATCTCCGTGTATCAGTATTTTCAAAAGCGGTAAAAATATTCAGATCTGTAACTGAAGTAAAAGTGGAAGTATCGAAGGCGAAAAAATACTCCAAGTGAAGTCAAAAGTAAAAGTTCAGACAAAGTGTTAGACAGTTACATCTGGTGAAGAAGGTGGAGGTAGAAACTTTTTAAAGACTTTTCTCAGGTTTTAGGTCTTTTGGATTTTAGGATGTGTCTAGGAATGTAGGACATTTCTAGGATTTTAGGACTTTTTGTTGGATTTTAGGACATTTCTCGGATTGCAGGACACTTCCAGGATTTTGGGATGCTTCTAGGATTTCAGGGTGTTGCGAAGACCTCAGAATGTGTCAAGGATTTTAGGACATTTCTTAGATTTTAGGATGCTTTTAAGGATTTGAGGATGTTTCTTAGGATTTCTGGATCTCAGGATTTTAGGACATTTGTTGGATTTAAGGACATTTTTTAAACTGAAGGACACTTCCAGGATTTTAGGACATTTTCAGGATCTTAGATTGTTTCTCAGATTTTAGGACATTTTGAGGATTTTAGCGCATGTTTCGGATTTTAGGACGCTTCTTGGATTTTAAGACATCTACAATTTTAGGAAGTTTGAAGGACTTCAGCACGTTTCCATGATTTTAGGACATTGGGATCTTAGCTAGGACCTCTGTCAGTGGGTGTGGGGGATCCTCCACTGGCACTGTTTTGAAAAACAAGCTCTATTTTGGTGCTGTTTTATTCACTCTGGATCCTTATGTAGACTAAAAAGTATAAAATCAATTCCCAGCATGAATCACTTTATTTTTATTGTGAATTAGAAAATGTTTGGGGAGCCACTTGGCTCTCTACCGGGGGCCAGATTTAGCCTGAAGGCCCTACGTTGTGTATCACTGCTGTAAACTTTGATTTCTGCCTTGTCATGTTTTCAGATTTCCCTTCCATGTTTTTCTCACTTCTGCCGTGTCATGTTTAAGCCTCAGCAGTCTGAGGGATGTGAGTCAGCAGTCACACTTCCCCTTTGACTCAGCTGCTACAGCAGATCTCAGCTGTATAAAAGAGGACGGAGCTGTGAGGGGGACACAGTGGACCGTAAACTCACAGGGGGAGACAACTCTCAGAGGACGACAGAGAAGACAGTCTGCACAGATGGAGAACATGAAGAGCGCCAGGAAGGACGACACAGGGGACGTCGGCAGGTATACAGACACCGAGGCAAACTTTAGTGCCATCGTTACTGCTTAATGGTCGTTTTTCATTATTATATACGAGTGTTACTAACTATATATTATTTAAAAATGATTATTGTAGAACAGGACTTGAAGTGAATATTTGAAAATAATTTAGGGACTGTTTGTCATTTATGAGAGGGGAGAGGGTGCAAAAATAGGGAGGCATGTCAAATCATTTTTTGAGCACCAGAGAGGAACTTATCTTTTTATTTTGGCTTCCAGAGCAGACGTACAATATAAATGTCTGTATTTTTAACTTATTTTATCTTCAATTTTTAAAGAAAACATGAAGGCACGTTTCCTTTAAACATATTTGCTTATTTTTTCTTGAACTTTTCGGGGTGATTTTTAAAGAAAACATTCAGCATATTTTTTTGTTGTTCTTGTTTTTGTAAGCTTTTGGTGATTTTTAAAGGAAAAAAAAGCTTTTTATATTTTTCTCTTTTTGTGATTTTTAAAGAAAATATTTTAGGTTTTTTTTCTGTCTTTAAAATTTTTGATGATTTTTTAAAATATGCCTTCACACAAGCCTGTAGTCTTGGACAGCAGTTTTTTTTTTGTTTTTTTTTTTAAATCACCAAAAAATACACCACTAACCAAAGCCAGAAACTTGTAAAAACAGAAATTATGACTTTTCCAAAACTTTCAGAGCATATTTAGTTTTCCAAGGCAAACTTTGACTTTTACATGTTAATGACCATATGATCCCTGTTAATCATGCTGAACTGTGAGATTTTAAAGTTTGATTTCATGCTTTAAGCGTTCCTTCAGAATAACTGTTTTAATATATCTATTCATATTAATAATTGTATGCTTTTTGTGTTTCCTGTCAGCGATTTATCAGAGCAGATTAAAGCAGCCACCAAAGAAAACCACGTCCGAGCTGAAAACACACAGCTGATGTTGAGCTACCAGAAGGGGCAGATCACGCTGCCTCAGTATAAAGTAAAACTCCTGATAAACACATCAAGATCACGCTCTCGCTTCTCTTTCTGTCCTAAAAAGCCTAAAGAGTCTCTGTGTGTTCGTCTCAGGTGCTGCTGTGTTCGCTCTACCAGATCTACAAAGTGCTGGAAGAGGAGCTCGACAGAAACTGCTCCCATCCAGCCGTGGCACCGATTTACTTCCCCCAAGAGCTCGCCCGTCTGGAGTCGCTCGAGAGCGACCTGGAGCATTTTTTGGGCTCAGACTGGAGGAAGAAAGTGATTGTTCCTGCAGCCACACACAGATACGAGCAGAGGCTGCGACAGGTGAGCGGGGCGTTCAGAGCTGTGGGAATCAGCGAGGGCGCCACGATACGATATTATCACGATAATTTAGTCACGATACCATGTTAATGTGACTTTAAATGTTTTTTTGACTATTAATAGAACAGTTTTTTTAAACTTCAAATGAAGTCTCACCCAAAGTAATAAGATTAAGTATTCCCTTTTTTTAAGTCTTTAATTGTAGCAAAAGGTTTCTAGTGTACTGAAAAAGGTATCAAAACAAATTTTAGTTTGCAATATTAGTGATTCATAAAAAACAAAAATCTATATCTTGCACCTGTGTATGCAATATTACCAAGCAAAATATTATGTTTTGCTGCATTGATGATTTTTTTTTTTTTTTTTGCTTTATCCCTATTCAGAAGTAACCTGATCAGATATTAAATTGTATCAAATCTAAAAAAATGTGTTTTTAAAGGACAAAAAAAGGGATTTTGAAATCAGATTTAATCATGTTATCCAGTTTTGTTGTGGTTTGAAACAAACTCTGCAGCTACATCACAAGTCTTATAATGTCTTATGTTCAATATTATAGATATTAACCTTTAAAAATGATTAATTAGTTTTAAATTTTATATTTTTGATGTCTTAATTGCACCAAAAATATATTTTTGTCAGAAAGAGTCAAGCTCCTTCGCATCAAAGTTTATGTAACAAATTTTAACTACGCCTGATCTCACTGTCTTTCAGCATATTACTTACACTTAACTTTTTGGGTGTAGATTAACTGAACTTTAATAACATTATTCTACTACATAACTTAGCTTTATGCTTACCTGCAACTGAATAAGAAACAGATGATTTATAAAAAAAATCTGCATTTAATTTGGTTAAAAATGTCTTAAACAGCATTAAATGTAACTGCCTGATGCATGAAGATTATTATTAATATTATTATCATCATGATGTTGCTTTGAAGAGTATTGAGCTGATTCTGGACAGCGAAACATGGGATTTCCAAATCCAGATTACTTTAATCCAGATTAAATTTTGCTCCAGTGTGTGGTCTTGTTATGAAGTAACAGCTGAACATGTCCTTGTTTTATTTTTTTATTTTATTATTCATTTGTTTTCAGCTTGGTAAAGAGAGCCCGGAGCTGCTGGTGGCGCACGCCTACACTCGATATCTCGGCGACCTGTCGGGAGGTCAAGTTTTGGGAAAAATCACCCAGAAGTCTCTGGGGCTGAGCAGCAAAGACGGGCTGTCGTTCTTCTCCTTCCCCGGCGTGAGCAGCCCGAATCGCTTCAAGCAGCTTTACCGGAGCCGCATGAACAGCATCGAGCTGACGGCGCAGCAGAGAGCGGCGCTGCTGCAGGAGGCCGTCGACGCCTTCGAGTCCAACATCCAGGTGAGAGCAGATTAACGTCGCCGACCGAAAATAACACCCAGAATTTCTTCAAGTCACACTGAAACCACTGAAAGAGGAAGTGAGTGTTTGAAAATGCTGAGCGGTTTCGTCTTTTCCTGCAGGTTTTCGATGACTTGCAGAAAATGTTGAGTGTCACAACAGAAACTGCAGACCAATCGGAGCGCAGCGTCGTCAAAAACACGCTGTTCCCGTCTTCACCCATCATGCAGTTCACCGTGGGAGTGTGTGTGGCTCTGACCACCATCGGGATGGGAATCTACGCCATGTAGACCTCGACAGCACTTTAAACGCACAAACTGCACTTTACTGACAAACGAAATTTAATTTCATCTCGAAAATGATCAAATCACATCTGAAACTGGGATTATTTTACTACGTATTTGTATGAACTTTATAGAAAATGTAACTTTTTAATGATTTTTGTTGAATAAAATAATCAGAATTGACACTATTATGACTTCAAATACTTTTATTACTTTTAATTTTACACATCATGAATACACTTAATATTTTTGAGACATTTTTCATTTTTTAGGATACATCTATCTGGCCTTCGCCGCCATAAAATCCAAACTGAACAGTTTCCACCAGGACTGAGATCAGCAATGATTCTCAGATGCAGAGCAGCAAAAACAGGCAGACTTAAACTATTTACATTTTCATGAACATGATGATTAACAGGTATGAGTGCAGTTTGCTCTATTTGACTCTGTAGAGGACTTTCCTCTGCATGCGGTGCTGCAGCTCGCCCCTCCTCAGCATCAGGTGGAGGACTTTGTAGATGGCGTGCTCCGGATATTTCTGTAAGATAAGACGACGATACTTTATTTTCCATTTTCACAGGAATTTGTCTCACATCTGCAAGCTCTCAACAATCAACAATCGCACAAAAGACAATAAAAACACATCTGTAAGTCTGTAAAGTGGAACAAACAGGAAAATACAAAGAGAACTAAATATCGTCTCACCATTAAAATATTGTTATACTTGTGTATGAATATATATATATATATATAGCTGTTTATTTTCCTTTTTTAAATAATAGATTTCAGAAAAAAGTTTGTTTTTTTTTAAATGTATTTTGTTAACTTGCTGATATGCTGAACTTATTTTTTGTTTTTCAAACGTAGTTTTCTGTACATGTGTGTAAGATATTCTACTTTCACACCGAAACCCAAATTAAAATAGACGGAAAAAACACAAATTACAGTTAATATTGTCTCTGTTAGGTCTTCATTTTCTATAAGCTGCTTTTAGGTTGTACAAATAACTCCGCCTTGGCTCGCAGGGTGAAACTTCAGTAAACATCGCCACCGAGGACGCCTGTAAACAAACGAGCTGCGTTTTCTCTGAAGAAAAAGCACTAAAACGTCTGTGGTTTTCAAACTTTTTCAATGAGCCCTTCTCTCTTTTTTCTTTGTTTTTTAATGTATAATTTTCAGTGTCATCTCTCTAAATTCAGACTTTTTGCAGACCCATGAATGCAGCACAGGTGAAGGCTTCACGGGTTTTTTTTGTCCGAAATAGCAGTATGTGGAGTTTGAGTCGCGGTCGGAAAATCGACCTGCTGATTCAGTCAGAGCGCGCGGTGCAGTGTAAAACCGAATATTCGTTTATTCGGCGCTCCGAATAAACGTCCAGCTCCGGGAACAGAGAGCGAAATGAGCGCGTGGGGGGACGCGTCTCTCTGGTCTCCTCAGACCGACCTGTTTGGTGAAGTCCTGGACGATGCTGTGCTCCGACACCTGGGAGCCGATAGCAAAACGTCTCTTCAGCTGCTTCTCGACCCGAGAGATCATCTCCTGGTCCTCCTGAGAGGTGAAGCCCTCGACTCCTGCGGACCAAATGTGGTCAGAAAGACGTTAGAAAACATAAAAACTTAAAGCTTAACTGTGTTAAACATGATGTCACCCCACAGCCCTGTTCACGAGCTCACCGGCCCTCATTGAAACCGTTTTACATACAACTGAATCAGCGTTTAACCCTTCGAAACCTGGGCAGAGTGGCTTTATTTCTGCCAAAAATACCCAAACAAAAATGACTGAAAAATCAGCAAGAAATTGGTAAAAAGTTACAAGAAAATTACCTAGAATTGGCACAAAAAAGAATAAAGGTTTAAGACAAAAAATAACGAAATGACCTGAAAAAAGTGCTAAAATATATGTATATATATTTTTTTAAGTTTATTATTATTTGAATATTTATTTTTATTTTTATAACCCAGTTTTAAGTATAGAATTATAATAATAAAATATAATTTTCTTTATATTTTTCCTTAAATATTTAATATTCTTTCTTTTTATAAAGACAATCTTCAGATCATTTTATTGTTACTTTTTCCTATTTTTTTGGAAATTTGCAGGACATCTCGTGCCAAGTTACTGATTGCTTTTTTCTCATGTTTTTGAAAGAAATTGAACCTCTTTGCTCACATTCAGAGGCTACAGTGCTGCGTCGTCTCTCAGCGGAGCCTGGCTCAGTTAAAACTTTCAGATCTTTACATATTTGTTTTTTGTCTTAACTCTCTGTGTACTTTTACAGCCAGACGTTTGCATGCTCATGTGACAAAATAAACCCGTCACGGCCTCACAAACACCGCGCGGCACACAGACCTGAGAGGCTGCCGGACAGCGCGGCGTCCAGCGTAGACACCTGGAAGAGTCTGAGAGCCTCGTCCACCTCCTCCTCTCCGGCGACGGCCTGCAGCTTCATCTTCGCCAGCGACTCTGCGATTCGCACCACCGCCTCCAGCTGCCTGCGGGAGCACAAACAGAAACCGTCATTTCAGAGCTCTGAGGGGTCAGAAGCTGGGGTCAAAGGTCACGTGTTCATCACAGACGTGGAAAAATGAAGGTATGGACGTGCCTGACGGTGATGGGGATGGAGGGCCGTTTGTCGCTCTCTCTCTCGTGCTCTCTGGCGCCGCTCCTCATCAGCACGTATCTGTTTTTCAGCTTCTCTGCAGCCGCAGCAGAGAGACGAGGGCCGCACTTCCTGCAGGAAACATTCACACCCAATCACGTTAACCGGACCAGAATCAGTGCACACGGTCGCTTTATCAAGGAAACTCAATATACTCATATGTAGGCATGTTTACATGTGTACATGCAGTAATACTAGTTCAAATATTTAGTTATTTAAATTGAGATAATCAAATTCCCCTTTGTAATCACATAATTAAATTTATAGATTTATTATTATATATTTATGTATATTTTAATTTGTAACATTATCACTATTGTAAGTTTTCTCAATTATTTTTTGTTTAATTAATTAAATAAAATAAAAACTAAAATAAATGTATATATTAATATTAAATTCATTTTAACTACTGTCACTATTACCAGCAGATTATATTTTTGATATGATAAATGTTTGTATTATTATTATTATTTAAAAATAACTATTACTTTATTATTTATTATTATTTTCATATTTTCTTTTTTTTTTAATGATTTTTGTTCAAAAAGAAAAAAATAGACAGGACTCACACTCTGGAATAGGCGATGTACTTCTTGAAGGTGGCGAGCGGGATCTCGCCCTCGACTCCCTCCGTTTGCGTCTGAGCGCTCAGGTGAACGTTCATCACGTGGCCAGGCCAGCGTCTACACACACACACACACACACACACACACACACACACACACACACACACACACACACACACACACACACACACACACACACACACACACACACACACACACACACACACACACACACACACACACACACACACACACACACTCAATATTAATGCTCACGCTGATTTCAAAGTTTTAAAAAATCAGAACTGTCCCTTTAAAGCAGCCGCGTCTCACCATGTCTCTCTGCTGGTCGTGCTGATCTTTGATGATGAAGATCATGTCAAAGCGGGACAGGATGGTGGGCATGAAGTCGATGTTGTCCTCGCCCTTCGTGTCGTCCCAGCGGCCGAACACGGAGTTGGCGGCGGCCAGCACGGAGCAGCGAGAGTTGAGCGTGGTGGTGATGCCGGCCTGAGGACGAGACGGATTCAGTTTGTCCTGTCAACAACTCTGTTTGAATTCTCCGAATATTTAGGAAAAGGAGCTTCAGTGCTTCCTTCATAACAGACATATGTGAAGCATCCTTTACCAAAGGAAAGGAGCTAATTCTGTCCCACAATTCCTTGCAACAGCAACATTTAATTGGCCGCTATTTGAGGAATCAGCCATTTTATTACGTTAAGAAATCCACCGTCTGCATGAGCCCAAAAAACTCGAAAACACGTGAACGTGAAGCCGTTTACTGAGCTGAGTGCTGCTGCTTCAGCTTTTCAGAAACACGGGCTTAAATCAGACGATAAACTCTCCAAAACATCGATTTGTTATCGCCTCTTATGTTATATTTTATCTGTACGTCTACAATTACAAAAAAATGAATAATTAAACTATTCGGTGGATAAAAACCCAAAAAGTTAGAAAGTGCTTTTAGTAATCCATCATCTGAACACTGTAGTTCGATCACAGCAGACCAAAATCAATAACCTCATGAACTCTCCGTCGCGTCTTTCGTTGACCTCGTGACGTTTTCCGTCAGTGTTTCGGAAAAGTGTTTAGACTTTTTGACCGTGGCCTGTGTTTAACGCAGAGATCGAGCGGCGAATACCTTGGCGATGGAGATGGTCTGCTGCTCCATGGCTTCGTGGATCGCCACTCTGTCGTCTTCTCTCATCTGAACGACAGAAAGCAGTTTTTTCTTTAATCCTGCGACACGAAGTTAAACGTCAAACATCCCGCTGCTCACGATCGTTTTCTCACCTTGTCAAACTCATCGATGCACACGACTCCGCCGTCGGCCAGCACCATGGCTCCGCCCTCCATGATGAAGCCGCGGGTGTTGGGGTCCCTGAGCACGGAGGCGGTCAGACCGGCGGCGCTGCTGCCTTTACCCGACGTATAAACCTGGAGACACACGAAGACTCTGCGTCAGACGCTGCATTTACGCCTGCGGAGCGGCTTTTATTCAGCAGAGCGGATAAATACCCCGATCGGCGAGCACCTCTCCACAAACTTGAGCAGCTGAGACTTGGCGGTTCCGGGATCTCCCAGCATCAGCAGGTTGATGTCGCCTCGACGCGTCAGACCGTCGGGCAGCCTGGAGGGACGAGGACGCAAACTTTACTCAACACGTGAGGAGGAAACAGACTTTTTTAAAAATCATTTTAAGTTTTTGCTCGCTCGTATCGGCCTTTTAACTGTACTTTATTGATCATACGTGTTTTTATTTCTTGATACCGTGATTCTGTGTTTGTTTTGTGACTGAGGTGAGAATCTCACCTGCACATTCGGCTTCTATTTTTTGGGTTTTTTAACTGTGCAGGATAAAGAAAAATGCGGTGGCCTCACCTCTTCCTGGAGCCTCCGAACAGCAGACAGGTGATGGCCTTCTTCAGGTCGTCGCTGCCGTAGATGGACGGAGCGACGGAGCGAGCCAGAGACGCGTAGACGTTGGGAGTGGCGGCGAGCGCTCTGAGCTCCTCCTCTTCCTGCGGAGACACGGACCCGGTAGCTCCACGACCTGCAAGACAAAAAAAAAGGCGTTTTCTTCTTCGTCCCTCACACCGAGCACGGAAAACTCCGTCCTGACCCGTACACTGAATTTTGAAAAAATATTGTTTTTTGAATAAATCTGAATAAAGCGATTTGTCGGATTGAATCTAAAAAATCTACTAATAACTTTTCAGAGCAGCTCGGGTTTAGATGCAGAGATTCGTGTTTACCGGCGCCTTCTGTGTCCATCTGGATGCCGACCACGCGCAGGTAAGACGCTCGGATTCCCACGCCGGCGCTCTTCTCTTTGCCTTTGGCCTTCGCAGCCGCCATCTTCTTGATGGAGTAGATTCCCATGATGGTCACTCTGTTTCCGGGGACCACGCGGTCACACAGGTACCTGAGAGCAGGAGAGTGAGCTTCATATTTCTGATTATGTGAGAAAACTAACAGATTTAAACCTTTGAAACCTTCAGTGACGTCACGATTCTCCTGCTGCTTTCAGTATTTAAACCTCTGACCTTCAAGCAAACTGGTTGCTTTATAAAATATTGGGAAAAAGTCCATAAACAACTTGTACAAGCACCCAATGTACAATAAAAGAAAAAAAATCTCAAAATTATATAAAAATAAAACTAGATTTGAAAGATTTATTTTATAAAAGAGAAAAATATCTATTAAAAAAATCTGTGGGAAAATATATTTATAATTACCATAATTATAAATTATGTTATAGAATAATTACAATTATTTAAGCACCTTTTCATTCTCTTTGTTAGACCCTTTTCCTTTCTTTTATTTATTTTTACTAATTTTCAGGTAATTTTCTTGCTGCATTTCTTGTTCTTATTTTGACAGAATTATAATAATTTTAAAGCACTTTTTTCATGCCATTTTTGTTGATTTCTTTTATTTATTACTACATTTCTGATGATTTTCTTATTACATTTCTTGATTTTCGTGTTACAGAATTGTTACAATTCTAAGCACTTTTTCCAGGTTTTTTCTTTAATTTAATTTTTAACTTTTTCTAAAGTTTTTCCTCACCGGTCGCAGTAGAGCTGCAGGTGACGGGGCATCTCTCCATGAGGCACGGCGTCTGGAGACTCCTGCAGGCGGAGAGTCTGGAAGTCGACACAGACGCAGCGGTCCGGGATGATGAAGTACGGGTCCACGGGACACTTCACTCTGCCGGGATTGTCACTGAGAAAAGAGAAAAGTTGTTGGAAAATATCTGCATCTGAAGGTTTGAAATGTTTCCACACGTCGGTCGCCTCCCCGCGTCTCTGATGCAGGTGCGGACACTCACCTGCTGCACTTGCGCGGCAGCGCGTAACCCTGCAGGCCCGGGGGCAGGGGGATGTTGGGGACGACGTTGCGGCAGCCGCGACACTGCAGACACACCTTGGTGGCCTTCGCCTTCACCGCGGTGGCGGAGATGATGATGCCGTGCACCTTCACCAGACGAGACACCTGCTCCGACTACGAGAGGCGAGGACACCACAACACGTGACCGAAAGCTCTGCGAGAAGTACGGAAAAACGGGGCGCGCAGACGAGTGTGCGTGGGTACCTTGAGGCCGCGGATAGACGCGTGATGTGCGTCGCTCTTCAGCGTGACCTGGATGTCCTGGATCGTCTCCTCCCCTGCAGGACGAGGACGAGTCACCTCATCCGCCACCTCCTTCGCAGCCTCCTCCAGCTGTAACAAACGCCAAACAGTCAGAGCAGAGAAATCATGGCAGCTGAGCTTTTTTAAAACTTTTATTTCAGTTCCGGACTGACCAGAGGCAGGTTCTCAGACGGCAGCTTGTAGAGACAGTCGGACAGATCCTCGTCAAAACTGGCGAGATCCTCCATCTCCACCTCCACCCAGAACTCCCCCAGGGTGTAGTGTCTCTTCAGGTCATCTCTGAACAAACAAAAAAATAAATTAAAAATACAGGACGAGCGAAAGAGCAGCAGGTACGAAGTCAAAAAGTCACCTCAAATTCACTGACATGAGTAAAAATATTAGTTTGAAATGTGTGTGTACAGTGTCACTGTCAGCAGGAAGTCACACATTTAAAAAGAAAGCAGCACTACAAAAAAAATAAACAAACTGAAACATTAAAGCAAAATAAAGTAAACATAGAATAAAATATAGACACATTACAACAAAAAACATTACCCTTAAAGAATTATTACTGAAAAAAAAATATTACCATAAAAAGGGGAAAAAATATCACGAAAAAAACTTTATCAAAAAAAAGGAACATGACCCAAAAAAATAAACCTAAGTGGAATATTACCACAAAAATAAACTACTACAAAAAGAGAAATATCAACAAGAAAAATTACCTCATAAATATATACATAGATACAAATTAAATATAATATTCTTAATATAATATTCATAATTATTCATTCAAGAAATGAATAATAATAATAAATCAAGAAATCTTTTTTTTTTCGGTGGCTTCATTTTCAGCCCCAGAAGTTGCTCCTTGTTGTAGTCTAAACATATCAGGCTCCAGAAACACTGGGTCCTACATTTCCCATGATGCAACTCATCAAACCCATGCTTCATTTAACATCCATTACATTTTAACTACAACTTTAAATTACACGTTTGTTTTTTAAGTTTTTAATTGGCAAACCTAATTTTAGATGACATCATCTGGTTATTATTCCTTTCAGACTTCATAAATAACTAATCAGAGCATCAGCAGACTTTATCAGGTAGGTCTACACTTTCATTAATTATTATTTTATTATGAACTGACCTGTATTTGTATGTGAATCCGGTCCGGTCGGTGCCCACTCTGAACTGCCGGAGGAACTCCCGGAACCGTTTCTTGATCTGGACCCTCTTCTGTCCCCCTTCGTCCCCGCCGGGTCCCTCTCCTCCTCCAAAGCTGTCGCTGTAATAAACTCCCGGGTCGTCAAATCCAGACATCCTGCGGCGGCTCTGCGGTCAAACTGGAGCTGAAAGTGAAGATTTAAGTTTTACTTTAAAGTAAAACACAAAAGATGAAAACTGCCGAGGAGACAAAAGCTGCTCAGAGTTTCTGTTCCGCGGCAAAAACTGAACTCCTTCCCGTCAGTTTCCCGCGAGTCGCCTCTAACCCCGCCCCTCTGCGGTCATCTGATTGGCTGTGAGCTGACAACGCCTTCTTCTATTGGCCAGAGTGCCTCGGTGGGGGCGTGGTCCAGATTGAAAGGTGGGGCTTGTGAGCTCTGGTGGCGCGAAAAAGACAACAGGAGGAGGAAGCATGTGGAGCATCAGAAACAACGTGCCACAAAAAAGCATTAAAAGACAAATTAAAGTGCAAAAACTTAGGTTTTTACAAACATTAATAAATGCAACGCTGTTTTTTTAAGGAGCGCTGTTTCTTGACAGGATTTGTATTTGTGTTGAGGATAGTGACAGTTCATAATGCATAACTAGGTCACTTCAGATTCAGGTTTATTCAGTAGTTTTTCACTTCACTTCAAGGGATTTTCTTTGGTTTTTGATGCATAGAAACATAAAATGAAGATATAAAAAGGAGATAAAAAAGGGAGTAGGCCTATTGCAAGTTTTTTTTGTTTAGATTTTATGTGTAAATGAGACATGAACTACTCAAATATGCTCTTTTTGTATAAACTTAAAAAACAGTCATCTGAACTAAAATAAACGTGTATTTTGGACATTTTCTTTCTACTAAAGAGGACATATTATGAAAGCAAAATAGTCCCAAATCTCAAAGTGTTTCGGCCAGCAGTTTCTCCTCTTCCGATATGGAAAATACTATTTGGATAATAATTTTTGTCTTGAAAAAAATAAAAAGAAAAAAGAACTGCTATGATGTTTTTATGACATCTCCTCCATTCAAAAATACAGAATTTATGAATGTTTTTTTAAATAAAAAATGTAACTACTGGACACAAGATGTCCCCGTCTTTACAGAAAAGTCTATTAATATTGTTAATGTGCACTTAAGTTTTCATGTCACGCTTAAGCAGAAGTTACTTAAACTGTCTTATAACTTTGTTGTGATGTCACAAATCATGCACGCACATGAAGAAGTTGAACTGAAGCTGCGTCCCAAATTGCATACTTGTTTTTTAATTTCCTCCAGTACTGCAGGTGTCCTCAAAAAGTACATAATGTTGCATGCATGCACACATTTGAGACATACTACTTTCCCAAACCATTGCATCCTAAACTTGGACCCTCTTGATTATAGATCTGTTGTCGTTTGTAGTGCAATATTTGAAGTAAAAAGAAAAAGTGTGCAATTTGGAACATAACATATGTTTAAGGTGAGTGAGGGAAAAATGTTTCCTCCTTCCTCCTGCACACACGTCCTTTTGCACAATGAAGTTCAAACATCCCAGTGAAGTAATAATACAAAAAACACATTTTTGAGTAAAGGCAGATTTTAATATTTAAGTTTTCTTCATCCAAAATGTACAAATCTGCTGCTGCGTCTCTTGAGGGAAAAGGCGAGTCGGCTCCTTCTGAGGAGAAGATGTGTTGAGAAACAGCATCTGACCTTGGACTGCTTAAACATCGTTAAAGCTCGTCAAAGTTCATAAATGCTTTTCCTCTGAGTAGAAAGCATCAACAAAGCGCCGCGGTTCTTCCAGTGGTTCGGCAGGATGAGCTGAAAGCTGATTGTAATAAATGCAGCCCTTTTTTCTTAAAATACAAACACCTGCACACGTCAGCAAAAGAGCTCTATGAAGCCGAGCAATCACAAAAATAACACGGACCTCCGTTGACCTACAAACGTAACTAATATTTCCATCAACACCGTTCATGAGTCTTCAGTAACAAGCAGCACAATCTGCAGGAGCGAGCGCGTCGTACTTCAGTATTAACTCTGGCAGCTGAGTTGATCAGATTCAGGAGACGACTCCGTGTTTTCTGCCCGTCTGGATGAAAGCGTCGACGCAGCGGTCGATGTCTTCGTCTGTGTGGGCGGCTGAAATCTGAACGCGGATTCTGGCTTTGCCCTTTGGAACGACCGGGTAGGAGAATCCGATCACATAGATCCCTGTGGAGGGAAGAGACGAGTTATTAAAGAGCCTCAAACGTTCACTGTCAACATGGTCCGTTTACCACTGCACGGTTTTACTTATCTTTTCTTCTGCCCTGATCCTGCTTATCATCATTTATATTATTAATGTTCTGTCTTTTCTGCCTTTTTTGTTACCGTATTTTTTAAACTTTTGTGACTTACTTTTGTTTGCCTTAATTCTTGTCGGCATTATTGACTACCTTCAATTATTTTATTAACTTTAGGGTTTACAGCCTCGGCTTTACTTTGTAAACTGTTTTAAAGGTGCAATATAAATAAAACTATTATTATTATTATTATATGCGCTTTACCACAGCGTTGTTGCACTCAGAGACCTTCAGTCGGCGCCAAAGCGCACAGAACCGAATTGTTACATAATGTGACTTTAAAGCATGTAAACATGTTCTCATTAAATCTTTAAATATAAGTATGAACCTGAAAATTAGCACAGTGGGTTCCCTTTAATTTAATGTAGCGTAGAGCTGAATGAAAAGGACCCGGTGTAAACAGGGCCACGTTTATGATGCATTTCTAAATGAAACCGGGTCAGATGTTCTCAGCTCAGGATCCGGTCGACTCACCGAGCTTCAGCATGTCGTCGGACATCACGGAGGCCAGCCGCGCGTCGCCCAGCATCACGGGACAGATGGGATGAGCGGAGCCGGCGATGGTGAAGCCGGCCTCCGTCATCTTGTTCCTGAACCTGAACGCACAGCAGAGAAAAATTAATATTATGTTCACAATTAGAGGAGTGCAGCACTGTGAGCGTGAATGCACCAAACACATCAGGTTCTTTCTTTTTGTGTGTCAGAGTAAAAGTAAATAGTTCACAATTTGGAACAGCTACGCTGGAAGTCACAGAATTTGGCCTTTTTTTTATAATTTTCTTTTTATTGGTTTATGTGAATGTAAAAAAAAAAATCCAAAAAACAAATGAACATGAAGACCTTTAAATCACATAAAAAGATAAAATAAATAACGAGATTTTGAAAAAAGAAAGAAATTAAAAAATAAATAAATAAAATTGAATGAATGAATAAATAGTTGGGAAAAATAAAAAAAAGGGGGATGGGGTGCCAACAGTCTCCCTGATTTTAATAAAAAATTTTCTGGGTGTTTTTTTTTCAGAAAAAAGAGAGATTGCAAAATGCTTCGAGATGAGGCGTTCAGTCTATTTCCTGTAACAATTAGGGTGTAGCTCACAGTTACATAATGCGGCCTGCAGGCAGCATGTGGGCGTTACTCAACACGGTTAAGAAACAAGACGTGAGACACAATTTTTTCCCTTCATATCGAGATTAATCCTGCTGCCAGCACAAATATTAGCTCAGCTCAGGAACAACACAGAGACGTTTCCACAGCTCCTTCTCCTGGCTGCTGCTGCTGCTGCTTTATTTCCATGAACACGTATGCTGTGCAATAATATGTGTACATTTACAAAAGACAACGATTATATATTTTGCCAGATGGCATTGTGATAGCTCTGACTAGTGCTGCATAATTAATAGAACACTAATCTTGATCACAATTTTGGCTTCCCCCAATTAACCCTTCAAGGTCCGCTTTAATATCACACACACAAAATGCAATTTTAAAAATCAAGCTTTAAGAAATGATTAAAATTTTATATTATTTTCTACTTTCATTTAGTTTATTTTTTTAACCGACATCATTCCTAATCATAAAATATCAAATATTCATTCATTTTCAGAATTTTAACCCTTTTAAATGCTTTTTTCCCAAAATGCCACTAGGGTTTTAGATGAAAAAAAAAACTCCCAAAATGAATTATTTTCTATATACAACATGCTAAGTAGCTTGATTATGTCAATGATTACTAACAACACTGATTGTGGCAGTGCACCTCATGTAAATAGCATGTATTTTCTCCATATGCCAAACATGGTAAAAATGACCTCATCAGGTGGGAAATAGTCAAAATGACAAATTCAGAGTCAAAAGCCCAGAATGACACCCAGAAATAATACAAGTCCTGTTTTTCTGCTTTGATGGCTGTGGGATCAAAAATGTCACCTTTAATGGGTTTCAATGGAGCATTTTTTTTGACCTTAACAGTCTGAATGTAACTATTTAGTTTCCACAGTGTATTTTAGTCTTATTGCAGGAGCTGAGCTGGGAATCAAATATTAAACAAAAAAACGCAGTCTTGCCAAAAGTTATGCCATATGCATGAACACAGCCAAAATGATCAGAAAATGAAAAATGAAAAGCTTGTAAAACGTGCCAAACAATCCTTAAGAGTTAAATCAGCATGACTGACTGCAAATATTAACGTTCAAAGTGCTGCGCTCGCCTCACAGAAAATGCAGATGCATAACAAGTCAAGCACGGCCGTGTCAGCTGTAACACCACAGCGTGTGCACCCTGCAGCGTCAGCCTGCGACAAACCTCCCCCCAAACAAACGCACCTCATAGTTTTGGCCGTCATGCTCTGTGAGATCTCATTGGATGCCAGCAGCAGCTCCACAGCGCGGGTGGCACAGCCCACCACAGGAGGGGGGAGGGAGTTGGAGAACAGGTACGGCCGCGAGCGCTGCCTCAGCAGGTCGATGAGAGGTTTAGGGCCGACTGTGTAGCCACCTGAAGGAAAAAAACATTAAGACAGGGAAAGCCTGTTCTCACAATCACAACTTTTTTGGAAAAGAGTTAGATGAGAAGATAAATTCACTCTCAGACAATGAAAGTGGTATTTATCTTCTCATCTAACGCTCTGCCAGAAACTGTATATCCTCAAAGTCAGATCTTACCAGCAGCTCCTCCCAGTGCTTTTCCCAGTGTGGAGTTTACAATGTGAACTCTGTCCATCACTCCCAGCAGCTCGTCTGTTCCTCTGAAAATCACAGAGTATCACCATTACTTTAACTCCTCATCATGGACGCTTCACACACACCTTCCCCCAGACAGTCACCGATTCAGTATCTGACCAAATGTCTGCACTTCTGTTCCTGAGATACGATGTTGAGGAATGGACATAAAAGTGTTTTTTTACTGTATGAATTCTTGATATAAGGGCTGATCACACCAAGACGCATCGGTAGAAAAGTGTTGCAAAACCATTGTTTCACTATGGTACAGCGTGCCTGTTTAAATATTTTCATCTTTAGGCGCAGAGTCGCACCCCTTGTCAATATCACTTTTGGCCATGCGCATGCAGCTGCGCTCGACAGCAATTTCAGCTGATTTTCCAGATGTGCTTCCAGGGAGTTTTTGGGGGGTCCCCCTCTGGGACGAATAAAGTGTTTTGAATTGAATTGAACCGAATTAAATTGGCCTCTTCTGGCCAAAAACAGTTTTTCTGAAGTTACATCGACCACGAGATTCTCAACAGTTCATCATTGAGTCTAAGTGAACGTTTGTGCCAAATTTGAAAGAATTCCCTCAAGGTGTTGTTGATATATTGTGTTCACAATAACGAGACAGACAAGGTCACAGTGACCTCTGACATTTGGCCACCAAAATCTCATCAGTTCATCGTCATGTACAAGTGAACGTTTGTGCCAAATCTGAAGAAACTGCTTCAGGATGTTAATGAGATAATGCATTTACAATAATGGAACAACTGTGACCTTTGATCACCAAAATATAATGAGTTCATGATCAAGTCCAAATGATGTTTGTGCCAAAATTGAGTAGAGTCCCTCAAGGCTTTCTTGCATTCATGAGAATGAGACTGGCGCAGGTCACAGTGACCTTAACTTTTGACTTATGAACACATAAGAAATCAGTTCATTATTAAGTCCAAGTGGACATTTGTGCCAAATTTGAAGAAATTCACCCAAAGTGTTCTTGACATATCGCGTCCACGAGAATAAAACCGATGGACAAACAACACCCCCCAAAAAATGCCTCCAAGTTGTTGCAATATTACTTGACAGAAGACAATTTACATGTTTTGCCAACAACTTGCGATAAATAAAACACAAATTTGAGAACAAAAAACTAAAAAAATAAATGCATCTTTTTGCATTTTCATCAGGATGTGACGCACCTCCCTCGGGGCCCCAGGAAGCCGGTGGCGTGACATTCATCTATAAACACCATGGCTCCGTACTGTTCAGCCAGGTCACAGATTCCTGGCAAAGGGGCCACGTCTCCGTCCATAGAGAAGACGCCGTCCGTCACCACCAGGCGCATTCGAGACGACTGAGGAGACAAAAACAGATCATCAGTGGAGCACACGCGGTCTAATTAATGGCAGAAAGGATTTTTATTAACTGGACAAACTTGTTTTTAACTGTGCATATGACAAAAAAATGGCTTGACTTGGCCTGACATGACTTAAATATTTGGAAATATCCTGTTTGCGTAACTATGGATCGCCCTTGGTTGCATCATGACAGTAGAGAGGAGAAAGGGTCAGTTCCTCCAAAATTACCGAACAAAACCTTTTCTGGTAGCTTATAGTTATATCTCATCATCGTTTGCTCTGCCTCAAATACAACTGACTGTTCGTCGGATCACGCCGATAACAGCAGGCGGGTTTCCATTTGCATAAAACTTAAAACGATATTTCCGAAATGTTGATAAAACACAATTTGGAGATGACTGCGTTTCCACTAAGTGATGTTCAGCAACTTCTCCTCTAACAATAAAAATCCAAGAAGCACGTCAAAGGATGTTCAAAACATCAGCAGATTTATTTCTGTTACAGCCAGCCGTCATTATTTCCAATCGTAGGCGTGTTACGCGAGCGATGATGGAAAGGCAAGCCTCTTATACGTGGGAGCGACCATGTATGAGGGATTTCTGGGAGCCGATAGTCCACGATTTCACAGAGGAGTTGTGGATTCAAAACTTCTGGATGATCCGCTCAACTTTTTACACTTTTACAGTGCAGCTAGTGGAAATAGCATGTATTTTATCCATATGCCAAATACGGCATTAAAAAACAAATAAAAGACGTCATCAGGTGGAAAAAATAAAAAAGACAAATTCCAAGGCAAAAGCGCAGAATGACACCCAGCAACAGTACAAGTCATGTTTTTCTGCTTCGATGGCTGTGGGATCAAAAATGTCAGTTTGAATGGGTTTTAATGGAGCATTTTTTGCACTTAACAGTTTTGTTTCCACGGTGTATTTTACACTTATTTTAGGAGCTGAGCTGGAAATTTCAAGATTAAACAAAAATACACAATCTTGCTAAATTTTACACCATATGCATGATCACAGCCAAAATTAACAAAAAACCGAAGAATGAAAAGTGCGTAAAATGCACCAAACTGTCCCTAAGGGTGAAAAACACTGTGATGATGTTTCTGTGTGAAAAGCTGCTCTTCTCATCCTCCTGCAGCTCAGATAAAAGTCCTCACACACCTGAGCCTCTTTGAGCTTGTTCTCCAGATCACTCAGGTCCATGTGTTTGTAGCGCAGCCTCTTTGCTCGACACAGACGGATCCCGTCGATGATGGAGGCGTGGTTTAACTCATCAGACAGCACCGCGTCATCCGGACCCAGCAGAACCTGCAGCCAGAGTAATGCAACGCCTTTTTGACCATAACTGAGGAGTCATTTCTGCTCTTTGAATCAGTGGAGTGTAAACATGACAAACCTCAAACAGTCCAGCGTTTGCATCAAAACAGCTGGCGTAGAGGATGCAGTCCTCCCGCTCATGAAACTCTGCGAGCTTCTGCTCCAAGTTTTTGTGTAGATCCTGTAAACAGACGGTGAACTCAATGACCTGCAGGAGATTTCACTGCAGTATAGCTGCGTTAGTGCTGGCCGATATGGAAAAAAGTCTTATCACGATAATTGTTTTCATATCAGACGATACTGATATATATCACGTATGCATCAAATCACTATCTCTGTCGAGCTTAAAGGTTCCTTTTTAATCCGAAGTGAGATATGAGGATATCATAAGGTTAATTTTGGTTTAAATATTTATTTTCAGTCAAACACTGAACATGACAAATATACCGTAGAACAGACATCACCAACTGGAGGACCTATTCTACAAAAATTCACAGAGGTCCAGTTACTAAAATGTCAGCTGATTTTATCTGCCGATACTGGCCTCTCACAGATAAAGTATACTTATATACATTCTCTTTCTGTGCACTGATGTCATTCTTGCCGATGTTTGATAATCAAATTTGAGGGATTAATAAATTGTGTAGATAGATAGATACAAAGATAGAATGAATATCGGCTGATATATCATATATATCAGGACTATGTAACTCCCCAATATCAGTATTGGCATCAGCCCTAAAAAAATAGCAAATACTTAAATATATATTGATTTTTTGGTGTGTAAAATACGTTTTGCTCTGCAGCAGTACATTACTTATCTCCCATGTTGGTACTCCTGTCTGCTTCTCCAAACTGAGAGCATGCTGACCATCATCTACTGTGTGTCAATAACTTCGGTAAAACCTCATAAAACCACACTTTAAAAACTATAAATGATCTCTTCAATGTGCATATAGAGATGTGATTTATCCATCGTACTTGTGTGCCACAGATGAACCTGACAGAGCTCAGTCCGGCTCCGTACGACTTCAGAGCATCGATCCCGGCCTGCACCACCTCTGGGTGGCTCGACAGTCCGAGGTAGTTGTTGGCACAGAAATTCAATATGGCTGGGAAAGAGAGGACATGAAACCAAAGGTAAAACGGTCGCTGCAAATCAACACCAACCAAGCAATACGCATTAGGCCTCTTTTTTTGCTCGTTTGTTTGTTTTGCATAAAGGCCAATGAAACCAACATATGAGAACAAAGACAGAGAAAACAAAGCCTGCGACCTGCAAACCAGAGGAATCGAACAGTCGCTGAGGGGTCATGGCCTGAAGCCTGAGAGCCATTCACAAATCAGCAGAGTCAAATTTTGGCAAAGGTTCATCCTGAAGTGTAAACACTGACAGAACAGCAAACAGCGGAGAGACCGACGGCTGCAGTTTGCACCTTTAAATTTAGCACAAACTGTGTTTCTTTTTTCCTCGAAACCCATGTTTATGTAATAAAATGTTAAAGTTGATGAATTTGTGGACGGTTTACCGGAAGTCAGGGACTGTTCGTTATTTATGAGAGAGGAGGGGACGGTGCAAAAGAGGGGGAATAAAATAAATTAATAAATAAAGAAAGAAGAACAAAATAGAAGAAAAATCACCAAAAATTGCAAAGAAAACATGTCTCGAAGGTAAAATAATTACAACATACAACCATTAAATGATGTATGCCCCTCCTCTACGCCAAAATAAAAACAGAAGTCCCTCCCCAGTGCTTTAAAAATGATCTGACAGCCCTCCGTTTGCACCACTCTCTCCTCTCTCATAAATAACCAACAGTCCCTAATCGCTGCAAAACACATTTGCAAGTTTCTGTGTCCTTTAGTCAGTGTGAGTCAAGTTTAACATCATGATAAGAACTTGCCAACTGAAAAAGAACTAGCAAGTATGTTTTTATCACTAGATAGTTAATAATTTACTTATTAAAAAATAAACAAGCAAACAGGCAAAAAAGGAAAGAAAAAAAAAACCCCAAACCCTCAAAATTATTTTAAATAATGACAAAAAAACACCCCCAATGCCTCAAATTTCAAATAAAAAAAACTGCACAAAAAAAGAAAAGAAACACCCAGAAAACCTCAAAATGATATATATAAGTGAAGAAAACTAGCAATACACTGATTGATTAAATCAACGAATCGGTGCAGAAGCTCTTCTATAAACTGTTTGATCGGTGAATTTGTTTTTTTCGACTCTTGTTATGTTTTGGTGCAAAAATCTTAATTTGAAAAAGTAACTTATGCGTTCAGATAAATGTAGTCAAGTAAAAAACTACAGTATTTCCCTAAAGAAAATACTCAAGTACATGTACCTCAGAATTACTACTTAAGTAGCCAATGAGTAAATATACTTGTTTGGGTGTAACCACTGGTTTAGAGACAGTAATGTCCCGGTTCTGCTCCACAGCAGCACTGACCGCTCCGGCTGCCGTCCACGTTGATCTGCGGTCCCTGCTTCGACGTGATGATCCTCTCCGCTTTCCACGTCCCCGCCGCGCGGATCCCGTCCAGCTCGCTCTCCAGCACCGCTCTGGCTTCAGCCACGGCGGCGTAGCTTCGGCTCAGAGCCGCGGCCGACGACCGGAGGACTCCCCGGGCCGGTTTCAACAAACTCCGGGTGACTTTTCCGAGCGACATGACGGTTTGTTCTGCGAGAGTCTCAGGTGTCAAACAGAAAGACAAACCGCTATGTACGGCCGAGGGGCTGCGTCATCACGCAACAAGGGTGGGCGTATGCGCGATGGACCAATCAGAGGGCAGAGCACTTACGCGTTGGCTTATTTTGTCCAATCAGATTTCAGGGAGTTTTAAGGATCCACTGGTTGTAAAATGTTGCCCAACGTGAGCTGTTACAATGTTTCACTTCCTCTCACTGTTTTTCTGATACCAAAAAAACTGTACTTTAATTTAATTTAATTTAATTTAATTTAATTTAATTTAATTTAATTTAATTTAAAAAAAATAAATAAAAATAAGACATAAAAAATATAAACAAAAAAAGATTTTCTTATATCTACAAAAAACAATAATTATCAGTGTTATTTTACCACATACAGGCATGCTGACCTTAGTTACCTTATTTGACCCCCCCCAAAAAAGCGCATTTTTTCATATTAGCTATGGAAAAAGAAAACTATGTTTATAACTTATCATTATAATTCCATATTTAACATTATGTTATGGAAATATTATATTTTTAAGCACTTGTCCAGATCATTTCCTTAAAAAAAATATTAATTTTTAAAGAAAAAATTAAATAATTTTCTTGTAACTTTAAAAAAACAAAAGCAATTTCTAATTCCTTGACTGACTATAACGTTCTTCCCATGTGTTCAAATCAGGCCAGTTGGCTCATGTTTTAAAGGGTTAATATCCCTTTCTAGAACCAGTGTCTAATTTGTCTGTTCTGGGCTTCTGTAGAAATATGGCGGTGCAACATGGCGATCTCTGTAGACGAGGACGATACACACATCTGGTTCTAAGGAAACTAAAACCCAATGATTCTTATTTTCAGATGATTATACACTAAAGAAAACATACTTATTATATTATATTATATTATATTATATTCCATTTCTGCCAGTATATTCCCCCTAAATCCTGTACGCCGGACCCAATGAATCACATCAGAATAATGACAGCCAGACTTCCAGTTAATAGTTTTAATATATGACAGCAGTCTGTCACGACTTCCTGTTAAACTTCAAGTAAAACATCTTCACAGGGGAATGCTGGATGTAAAAAACATCACACGGTTTTTCTGACATCCTACATCAATAAACGATGTGAAGCATCAAACTATCAGAAACAGCTGAGCTTCTCTTAGTGTTTGCTACCTCGACGGGGGGCGTTTTCTGTCTGTAACCCTTCATCATGTTTTCGACAACACATACATCACAGCAATATAATACACAATCTATGTCTGTAACAGCATCCTCTCTTTTTTCTCTCATCAGCAGGAATGTAACCATAGAAAATGTGCAAATGTTTGCATCCCACACACGGACGAACCCCCTCCACAAAGCGTCAAGTAAAAACGTCTGCCCTTCATATATAATAACATTATTTTTATCAGTTAAAAAAACACATTTGCTCCCCAGTTTAAGAGCGGGAAACACAGCTAGGACGTCCTTCCTCAGACACGGGTTTTAGGTCCCGTGTCAAATGTGCCATTCAACCATTCGGCTAAAAGAAATTCCTCCGCCGGCGGCGCAGGAGCTTCGTGTTAGTTTGGCAGGTTTCAGGTGAAGCTTAAGACTCGGAGTGGTTGGTGTCCTGCGAGGAAGCTCTCAACGACGGCAGACGCTCGGCTGCTTTTGCTCTTTCTGCCAGAAACCGGTCAAACTCTGCCGAGCGAGAGAAGCAGGATCAGATGAGAAAACACTTCGGCAAAAGTTAATTTACTGAATGAAAAAATGGGATGAAGATTTTAAAACGTGCTTCAGCAGCTGCAGAAGTATAAGGATGGTAGTTACTGATTTGGAGCGGCTAGCAGTTGTTGTAGTAGTGGTGGTACTGAAAAAAATTAAATTTAACCTGACTGATGAACTGCTAATAATAATAATAATAATTTATTTGTATAACACCTTTCATACATAAAATGCAGCTCAAACATGCGAGAGTGCTAACATTTTAAAACTAACATTATATAGAAATAAATATTTATAAAAATAAAATAAAATAAAATAAAATAAAATAAAATAAAATAAAATAAAAATAACAAAGTCCTGTTATCAGAATAAAAGAAAATGATTTATTGCTAAGAAGGTTTCACTTACAATTTACTCTTGTTTTTGGTGCATATATATATATATATATATATATATATATATATATATATATATATATATATATATAATATATTAAGACAGATACTAATGAAACAAAACTATTTGTTCTGTTACATAAACAAAAAAAATTAAATATGGCAGCAGACCTTTTGGAGTAAATACTAAAAAAAAGCATTACTGTGTACAGTTTTTATGCTCAACAGGTTTGAAGTATTTGGCTCCACGTGCCCACTTACGCCACTAATGCCACCTATGGCTCACATGCAGAAATATTTAGCAGCAGATTTGAAACTGATGGGTACAAATTAGGTTTTTAATATATTTAAAGTAGTGCAATGTGATAAAACCTTAAGTTTAGAAAGTCTTGCATATATATATATATATATATATATATAATGTTTTTTTACATGTACTTTTAGATTTCAGATAACCTAATTTGTGAGAAAATCTGCTACTATAACAAACTACCAAATATATAGTAAATACAGCATAAAACAGCTGCTCAAATTCTGTGGGCGTGCACGAATGGCAAATCAAATAATGGACGATAACAGCTACGTATTTTGGGAAGGAAGTGAACTGTAAAGATGCTCACCTTCACTGGTCACACCATCTGAGTCCTCAAAGTCATCGTACTGCGTCACAAAACAGAAAAGACACATTTTGTTTTAAAATCACAGTATTTGATCATAATAATTCCTTATAATTCATTTAAACCTTTAAAACCTGAGCAAATTGTTTGTTTTTCCTTTTAAAAATATGACTAGAAACACAATGAGCAACTTGGCAAGAAACTGAAAAATTATTAGAAAATTTGTTTTTAAAAAAGAGAGAAAGACAGAGACATTTTTAGAAGTTAAAAATAATTTTTAACTATATGGAAAATGACTAAAAATCTATAACAACAACAACAATAATAATAATAATAATAAGAAGAAGAAGAAGAAGAATTTTGTGTGCTATACTTTAGGTTACTCTTAATTTTTAACTTCTTCATTTGTTTTGGAAAAAAAAACGAGCCACTTTGCTCAGTTTTTAAAGGGTTAATTTGGAGAAATGTAATAAAGCTAAAGTCAGTTACCTCGTCATCCAGCTCCAGCCATTTCTCAATATCATCCATCACAGTCGACTGGTTGATGGGAATCTAAGAAGGAAAGCAACATGACGGTCAGTGCAAAAACAAAAACATGAACACTTATATTTAAACTTTATGAAAATTTGACCAAACCACAAAAAAAAAAAAAAGAAAAAAATAAAAGGAAACAACAAAGGAAAAACCGGCATGGCAGGTACGACAACAATGCACGGTGAAACATCGTCATGCTCGGAATTGGGCGTGAACACAATCTCCAAAAACACCTTATTGTCTTCTTCACCACATAAAAACATGCAAACCACCGTGTTTCATCTCAACACCTGAACCACCAAACCCCAAAAAAGATCAAAAAACAAAAAGCAAAAGCAATCCAGACCACAGCGACAGTAAATCTCATGACCAAACCAGGAGACAGAGACAGAGGGCGTGGAGGGGAATCGTGTAAAACCAGGACTCAGACGCACCATTCCCCTTTTAATCATCCAATCTAACTTTGGCGAGGAGCTGCGGGTGGAGGCCGGGCTGTCGTCCTTCAGGTACGCACAGACAGGTGATGTAGGAGGAAAACAGTTACTGAGACAAAGAAACTTTATTCAACCCAGGAGCCTTTTACAGGCCACAGTGCCCCTGCAGCTAGGTTTCAGATTTTTAGACCTTTGAAATGCAGAATTTTTAAAATCAGTGAATTTTTTACAAACAAATTCAAAATTTGTAAAATAAACATAAGATGCAGCTGAAACTCCCTTTCAAACACAAGACAGTGATGCAGTTTTGACTGACATACTTATAAATGTTTCAATTATGTTGTTTTTTAATTCTTTTCTTTCTTTTTTGTTGTTTGAAATAAACAAACAAACTCAGATCATCAGTTTTCTTCTGCCTTTCCAAAGCATTTAAACCTTTTAAACGTTTCTAATTATTGTGATTTCTTTTAAAAACATGGGGAAAAAGGTGAAAAGCAACTTTGCACGAAACGTCTAGAAAATTGCAAAAAAGATTTGAAAAAGGTGACAAGAAAATTAGGAGGAAGGAAAGGAAGGAAAAAAGGAAGAAATACAAAAAAAACCCTCCATTTATAATTACTCAAATTATCATAAATTATTATTAATTAGATATATTATTTCGATTTTATTTCATCACTTTTTCTGACCATATCCTCTTTTGGTTCTTTTACATTTACTTTGATTATTTTCTTGTAATTTTTTACTACTTTCTTGCTATTTGGATGCCACTCCCCAACACAAAAAAACAAAATCAAATTGTAGAAACGTCCCTGAAAGTATCTTTCACTTTAACTTATCTGTGGGAACCCTGCTGGCTATGTCTCCTCTGTCCTGTAAATAATGACACTCAGACAGGCTGTATAATAGCATGAATATCTCGGCTCTCTGTTGCACATAAAACGTTTTCAGTTAAACCTGGTGTGAAATAAGCTCTACAGTATGATAGTTTTGGGTTTTCATCATAAGCTGAACTCAATTTTTCGAATGCTCTCTAAGGTCACATCACAGCTCAGAAAAAGCAGAAAGACGATGAATCTTGTGACCTAAACTGTGATAAACCGGAATTATTCGGCGCGTTTTCTTACCGTTCCAGCGCTGTGTAGTCTGCTGTCCTGCGCCTGAGCCAGGCCGTCCGCCGCGTCGCTCCGCTCGCTGAAACACAACATTCGGACACTGGTTAACTGCCATGTAAGCTAAAAACTTCAGTTAACTGGTCGAAATGCTGGCACCCATCCTTAAAAGGATTTAGAGGGATTTAAACTCCAAAACAAAGATCAACATTTGCAAATGCCTGAGAATTAGCTGCAGAAAAAGCTGCATGACTGTGTGTTAGGTTGAAAAAAAAAATCAGCATAATTCATCAATAACACTCGAAGTAAAGCCGGATCCAAATATTTGGCTATTTGAATATTAGTTCATTTAGTCGGCATTCAGATACTTTTTTTTTTAAAACAGACAAATGTCGTTTCAGTGTTTGTGATGCTGCTCCTGTCACACACACACACACACACACACACACACACACACACACACACACACACACACACACACACACACACACAGTGACAGGAACGACCACGTTAACGGTTATTAACGGGTTAACTAACGGAGTCGAGCTATTTCTGTGTCTGTGTCCAACAGCAGCACAGCACGGAGCAGCTCGGTGTCGGTATCCTCCATAATAACGACGTAAATCAGCTGGTGTTCACATCACGGGAAGCTGCGTGCAGGACCGTTTTACAAGGTTGTGAAATAATATTGTAAAAGGGGAGCGTCCAAATGGACTTTTCCTGTATCTCTGTTTTATTTTCTACTCTTTTTATCCTGTTTTACTAGTTTCTAGTTGTTTTGTCCCTCGTATTAAGGATTATTTGGTCAACTACGGTTGTTTTAAATGTGCTTTATAAATAAAATTGGCATTGAAGATGTTAATAATGACAATACATTGTATTTATGTAGCGCTTTTCTGGAAACTCAACGTTGCATTACATACAACAAATAAATAAACAGAATAAAAAACAACTCATAAAATCCTACTTCTGGTGTCTGAGAATTTTTTTGACATTGGAAAGATTAATTTAAGGAATTTTAATAGCAGTTAAGGCCTTATTTTTAATGAATTTAAACTTTTTAAGGATCTATGGGAACCCTGCTGTCAGCAGATCTTCCCCCCTAATTTCTCCTCCGTCCTGTAAATAATAAAACTCAGACAGGCTGTTAAATACTGTGAATATCTTGGTGAGCTCAGTACTCTGTTGCACATAAAACCTCAGAGTTTCAGCTAAGACTTTGTACGTATTTAAGGTAGTGTTTAGCACTTTTTAATCGAGACTGCGCGAAACCAAAACGGATGTATTTGTCAACATAATCACTGTGACTGGATGTAAAACTTCCTTCTTCAAATTAAAAAAATCATTTTTATCATCATCTTCAGACGGGTAGCTTAATGTAATGCAGGATTTATGAAGGACAGGCATATATAAGAAATGTGCTTCTACCTTCTCAGTCATTACCACCACACATTATTTATTTTATGCTGTTATCTAAAACGTATATACATATTGTACTTTTTGTCCTTGCTGTGTTGTTTGTGATGACTGAATAAAAATAGTACTACTAAAAAAATAATACTACTAAAATCCAGCCAGTCATGTAAGTCATTTGAAGTTTGATTTTTTGGTCACAAATAACAGCTTAAGGTCATTAAAAAAGGTTTAGAGAGTTTTGTACCTTGGTCTTTGCTGAGTTGCAACATTGGTTTTGGGCGATAATGTGTCGTCTGATTCACTTGTACCTGCAAGAAGAACAGCGAGAAGTTAACAGAGCATAAGATAAGCACACACACACTGAGCATGTGCAGTACGTCGGTGTGTGTGTGTGTGTGTGTGTGTGTGTGTGTGTGTGTGTGTGCCTGCAGCACTTACTGAGTCTCGCCATCTGACTGGACAAACTGGCAGATTTTGACAGGCTGTGCGCGCTGTCGTTGGTGACGGACTCAGGTGTCAGATTGAGGTCTGTTAGGTTGACGTATGTGTGACTCTGAGGAACAAAGAGAGAAAAATCAATGTTGAAACCATTTTATAAAATTATGACGTTGAGCTGAATAAAAACGATTTTAAAATCTCGGCCGCGTTTTCTACCTTCTCTGCTGTGCTCTGACCGTTTGGTATTCGTCGCTCAAACCTGCAAGCGGAACAAAATGACACATCATTATTATCAATATTAGCATTCTTTTATTGTGTTAACAAATAAGGTGCAAATAAGGGAATGTTTGTTATTTATTAGAGGGGAGGGTGTGGTGTATATAGGGGGAGGCATGTCAAATATTACCATAAACACCAGGAAGGACTTTACGTTTTTTAATTTGGCTTTGGGGAGGGGCATACAACTTAAAATGGCTGTATTTTGCGTCCCGTGAGTTTGGAAGGTATGTCTTTAAAAAAAAGTTGACTTTACTTTTAATATTATTATTTTAATTTTTCTTAATTTTTTTCTTTAAATGTTTTTGGTGACTTTTTTTCTTAAATTTTTTTTTGGTGATTTAAAAAAAAATTGATTTTTTTTCTTAATTTCTTCTGTCATTTAATTCTCTTCTTTTTCTTTTAAAAGGCATACTTTCTTTAAAAATCACTAAAGTTACACCAGTTACCCTCGCCAGAAACTGTGACAAGAGAAATTATTGTTGGAAATTGTGATATTTCATCAAAATCTCTTTATTCTGCATGTCTCATTTAAAATTCTGCCAAAAATAAACCATTTGCACAAACTAACCAACATGCAAGACAAGAGTGAAAAACGGCAGCTTTTTTCAACTCTGTGATTTTGCCTTCACCTTTTAAATCTCATTAAAGGGTAATTCAAAAAAAAAAAAAAAAAAAAAGAAATTAAGAAATTAACAACTAATTTATGGTGAAGGGAGAGTCATGCATTTCCCCCAAGTCACTCAGGGAGACAAAAGGAAAAATATTTGTAGCTTCGGGGAGATTTAAAAAAAAAACAAAACAAAATTAAGCCACCCCCCTTCCTCTGATAAATAGAGAACAGTCCCTAATAATAAACATGGCTAACCTGTGGTAGCGAGTGAAAGCGGTGTTCATCTCATCGTTAGCTGCCAGCAACTCTTCAATCAGCTTCTCCTCGCTGAGTCTGGGGACGATCTTCACTATCCTGTCTTGCATATCCTTACATACTGTGTATAACTGCTAATGACACAACCAGACAAAGAATGTGTGGGCGGGGGTTTGAGGGGGCCGATGCAGCACAAAATATATAACGTACCAGATCAGTTAAAGGTAAGGAAGCTATTACTCAACATGTCTGGATGGAGGAGACGTTCTCACACAGATACATGAATAACAGCGGAGTCTGTCTGTTTTGTTTTTACCTCCAGCAGCTCCATGTCTGCTTGTTTCACCGTGACAGGATCCAGCTGACTCATCATGTCTGACATCATAGTCAGGTTGCTCCGCACCACTCCCAGCTCCGCCTTCAGCTTTTTTATCTGCAAAATCAATAACATCACCTGAAGAAACACGGCGAGTACTCCTCACAAAAGACAAATATTGATTTTAGTCTTGGAGAGCGAAGAGTGGAGGAGTTGTGCGACAGCCAACATGGAAACAGACCAGTGATTTACAGGAAAACCGAAGTCATACACTAAAACAGTGACACTCAACGTGCAGCCCGTGGGCCAAATATGGCCCCTGACAGGGTGCTGGGGGGCCACCCAAACATTTTCTAATTTACATTATGAATAAAGCGATTGACACTGGGAATTATTTTTGCACTTTTATAATATGTAAGGTGCCAGAATAAAACGGCATCAAAATAGAGTTTGTTTATCAAAAAAGTGCCAGTGGAGGATCCCTGCATCCCTGACAAAGATCCTAGCTAAGCCCCGATGCCCTAAAATCATAAAAACATCCCAAAAATCCTATAAACATCCCAAAATCCTAGATACATCCTAAAATTCAAGAAACATCCCTTCAAATGTCCTAAAATCATAGAGATGTGTTAAATCCAAGAAACATGCTAAAATCCAGGAAATGTCCAAAAATCCTAGAAAACATGATAAATTCCAAGAAGCTTGCTGTAATCCTATAAATGTGCTAAAATTCAAAAACATCCTGAAATCCCAGTAATGTCCTAAAATCCTAGAAACATACTAAATCCTCGAAACTGCCTAAATTCTTATTAATATCCTAAAATCCTAAAAACTTCTGAAAATCCCACCAACGTACTAAAATTCTAGACATCCTAGCAACGTGCTGTAATCCTTTAAATTTCGGAGAATCTCTGAAAACATGCTAAAATCCTACAAATGACCTAAAATCCCAGAAATGTCCTAAAATCCTACAAACGTACTAAATCCTTGAAACTGCCTAAAATCTTACAAACTGCCTAAAATCTTACAAATATCCTAAAATCCTAGAAACTTCTGAAAAGCCCTCAAACATACTAAAATTCAAGGAACGTGCTGTAATCCTTTAAATTTCGGAGAATCTCTGAAACATGCTGAAATCCTACAAATGTCCTGGAATTCCAGAAATGTCCCAAAATCCTACAAACGTCCTATAATCCTAGAAACATAAATGCATGGGGCCGCTGGGACAGGCCCCTGACATCCTGTCATTTTGCAAAAGTGGCCCCCAAAGCAAAGCAGGTTGCGTGTCCCTGCTCCTAAATATCCGTCTCCGGCGCAGAGAGACCGTCACCTGGCTGGGAGTGAAGGCATTGTTCCCCTCGAGGGCCAGTTTGAGCTCAGAGGTCTGCGGAGGGATGAGCGGAGGTTTGGAAGAGAGCAGCGCGGCGGGCAGAGAGGTGACAGCAGGCCCGTTCCCAGGCACGGTCTGATAGGCAAAGGCACAGAAATGACCCGAAAGAATGACCAAAGACGACAGACAGCACCGAAATTTTAGCAGTGAGCGCACCGGCCATGCTTGTACCTTTTTTTGGGGTTGGACAGGGGAGTAACCGTCCAGCTCTGTCATGGGGAACTCAAGTCCTTTCCTTCGCAGGTCCTCGTACACGGACACCACGCCCGTCAGGTCGGGCGAGCTGCGGAATGCATCAGCCCACGCCTACACGAAAGAAAACCACAAATTACAATCAGACAGCAGAGCAACGTGACCACACCAAGGATGATTAGGGACGACTCTGCAGCCGGTCCGTCCTGTATTTGTTCTTCCAAAATCTAACTTCACAAGCACGAAAACAAACCAAACGCGACTCAAAGGTCCCGTCCCGTGCTAAACTTCCACAACAGGAATTTGGGACAAATAGTCCTGATGGTGGCAGTCCGGCGACTATTTAAAGTTCAAAACTGATAATTCATAACAAATCACCTGTATGGACTATTGCTTTGTGACTTTCACTAAACTGTAGGCACAATTACAAAAACTCTTGAATTCCAACCGAGTTCAAATTATGAAGTCCATCACTCTGTTTTTACCCAAAACTGAGAGACTATTTTTTGCTTGGGTCACACCAAAACGCTTCTTTTGCATCTTTATACTGTCCTACAAAAACACAGATTTTAAAATGACAAAAAACTGAGCCCATGGTGCATCAAAATATATCACTGTAAACAGTACTGTAAAAAAGTACTGCATATTTTCACAAAATAAAGTTTCAATGTTCATGAAAAAAAGATAATTTTTAGCCTTCTTTTAGCCTACAGCAGTCGATGATAAAAGAGCATTTCTAAGCATCATTTTTTCACTGATGGATCCTAAAAACTTTCAAAAAGACATTCCAGATGTTTTCTATGTTGTCTAGATGAAGTGTGCAAATTCTCTTGATAACCAAATTTTTGACACTTGTTTGAAATCTGCCTGTGAATACACATACAGCTGTTACGCTGCACCGTGCTGGTTGGCTGCATCACCTCTAAATTCTACACTGGTGAGGTAGCTCAACTTAATAACAACCTACCACTGGTGTCTAGAGGCTGTGAGTTCAAGTCCCAGTCGGTGCACATTAAAAACGCTTCTGCCTCCTCGTTAGAAACAGATGATTTTTCCTCTTGTTCCTCAAAACGCCGAGCACTGATCCATTGCTGTGCAGCAGCTGTAATAACAACGTATTCTCCTCCTATGCCGCTAACTATGTTGTTGTTTGTACCTGTATGATGCTGAGCACTCTGTCATGCAGGATTAACGGAGGGTTGTTTCTCGGGATGATTGCCCGCACCAGGACACCCTCTACAAAATCCCGTGTCGTCACCAGGATGTGAAACCTGTAGCCGCAGTTCTTCACACACGTCTCCAGGACCTATCATGAAAGCCATTAAAGCATGTAAACGTGCTCTAGCAGAAACCTTAAACACAAGTATGATCCTGAAAATGAGGACGCTGACGAGGGAGCAACACTCACAGTGAGCGCCAGCATAACCTCCTTGAAGTTCTTGTTTCCCACAATCCTTTTCCTTATGGCTCTGATGGCATCTTTCGGTCTGTAATCAGAGAATTTTCAACGGTCAGAGGCATGTAATCTCCAGAGGACTAGTTTGTTCCTGATTCTGACAGATAAAACACACACACACACACACACACACACACACACACCCTTCCTCTGAGCTGTTGATCATGTCGCAGATCTCCATGTTGAGCGTCCAGTCTTCTGACGGCAGGCTGGAACTGGTCGCAGCCTCTGTGAAAATGAGGTGAATATATAATATTAAACGTTATGAAACTGCAGTGTAGTAATTAACACTTCACTGTGGCATTTATTGATTACTAATACAATGATTTTGTCATTTGAATGCTTAGTACATGTTTCTTACGACATCATAATTATAATAAACACTTCCGTTTATATATTCCACTGGATTTTCGGACCCAAAATTAAGTTTGTGGTTTGAGGTATTCCACAGGGATCAATACTGGGACCCTTTCACGTCCTTTATTTATGTAAGTTAAATGAACTTACAGTAAATGAACTTACAGTTAAATTTAACTTACAGAAAATGAAATCAGCAATTGATTTGGACGGTCGGCTTTGTTAGTGAATTCAATATATGTCTCAGCCAATAAATGTTGACATTAGTTACACGGCTTGTGGGCAAAATACTTTTATTATGCTTTACATTATAGACTGAATCCTTTTTTTCAATTGTTTCAAATAGTAAACATGCTTAAATCAGATTCAAGGATCTTATATATTTATAGATATAAAGGTGTAGGGTGGGTGTATACATTTTTTGTTGTTGTTGTTGTTATAATAATGTACATTTTGTACAATGAATAATACTACTATAATTAAATCTGCCAATCCGATTATTGCAGTGACTGACTCTCATTGTCTACCACTGAATGAAGACACATGTGCGGTCATTAAGTTGAATGTGCATCAAATTTGGGTCAGGAGGAAATGGCCCACTTTTGGTCCCGCCCAGTGATTGGCAGCTTAACAGACATAAATACAACCAATCAGATGGAGCCTCAGAGTCTCTTAGTCCCGCCTCTGACAGATCATTGGTCAGCTGACGCGTCAATCACACCGAAACCCCCGCTGCTCCTCCGCCAGTCTTAATAAATATAGATTTATTGTTGAAACACATTGACATTAACACGTTAGCTCGCGTGTTAAGGTCATTTTTGATAAAATCCTGCAGCAGCAGGTGGACAGAGGTGTGACTGTCTCCGGTGCATTGACTCCGGTGATAACGATGATCCGCACTGAAGCGTTTGATTATTACAATGTAACGACTTTATACGAATCAAACTCACCGATCCGCTGCCCCACCGGCGTGCTGAACGGATTCCCCAGTAAAAACTCCATGATGAGGGCGGTGAGGGCCCCGAGAAGCACCGACGTCCCCGGGCCGAACCAGCCGAACACGCAGCGCCCAGCCCCGCACCGTCCCGCAGGTCTGACGCGGCTGCTGCTCAACAACAAAGTGGGGCAACAGTTGAGCTGCGTCACGCTTTAAAGCGACAGCAGCCCGCAACAAGCACACGTCCAAACACACGCACTCTCTGCAAGAAGACAGGTATTATTCATATATAGGATCATATATGTTTCATTTTTCACACACAAAAATGCACAACAAATGTTTGCACAACCAATTTCATATATGAGAATATTTTCAAAAGTTACATAAAATGAAAAGTAAAATTGTGAACTCTTAAAAGAAGCATAATTTGTTTGCTCATTAGTATTTTACATCATTGAGTATAATAACAATAATTATTCTAATTAGAATTGTTATTATTATTCAGTATGTCTGCAGTGTTTGCATGTTTTAAAAAAATAAAAACATAAAAAATGTATATCTATCTATCTATCTATCTATCTATCTATCTATCTATCTATATATATATATATATAAAATGAAACACACACAAAAAATGAAACACACACAAAACAAACAAATAGCAAAGAAAAACAAACAAAACAACAACAACCAACTGAATGGTAATTTTTTTTAAAAGAGTATAACAGCTATGGTTTTTATCATGATTATATATTATTGATTTTGAAAAACCCAATTCTTTTATTATTATTATTATATTGTTGTTGTCGTTGTTGTTATTTGAATAAATATATGTATATATTTATTTATCTGTTGTTTTATTATAATTGTTTTATCTTTTTAAAGTGTCCTTGAGTGCTGAGAAAGGCGTTTATAAATAAAATGTACTATATGTGTATATATGACATATCTGCAGTGTTTCCCCCATGTTTTGAAAAGAAATAAACCCAATTTGCTCAGGTTTCAAAGGGTTAAAATCTCAGTGTCTGTGGTGTGTGGTTTTCTGCCACATGGGTGCACTATTTGATTTCACATTTCACACTGTCAGGTAAAAGCCTGCTGCCTGATGCTCGTGGATGGATTTCTGAACAGGTTTCAGTGGTGCCCCTGCATTTGCCTGCAAAAAAAGTCACAAAATGCCTACAAAAAAACACAAAATGACCAAAAAAGTCACAAGAACACCCCAGGGAGCCACAAAACAACAACAACGAGATGCAACTGAAGTACAAAGAGCCAAAAAAACAACCAGAAAGAAACAAATATGCCTCAAAGATACACAAAACGACCCCCAAAAGATGCAAAACCAGTGCAAACTGGAATATGTAAATGGGAATATGCAACATTAAATCTCACAAACTGACATAATAAAAACCTTAAGGTGGGTCCAGATGCATTGCATGGTTTTGAAGAGGGTTTCTATGTGTGTTTTTGTTTGCTTGTTGTTGTTTTTTTTGCGTTGCTTTCAGCAGCTTTTCCAAGAATTTGAAACCTTTAAAAAAACATGGCCAAAAAGGCAACAAGCAACTTTACAAAAGATGTCCCTCAAATTGCAAGAAATTAGGACAAGATCAGAGGAAAATGACCTGAAAATTAATTTTTATATGAAGAGAGAGAAAGATAACTTGATTTTTGTAAAGCTTTACAATAATAAAAAGGAAAATGTTAGTTATTATTCATATTATTTATGTTATTCATATTATTATTATGAATGATTTCATCTTTATTTTTCATTTTTTTGTTTTGATCTTTTTCTTTTGGTGAAATTCCAGGTATTTTTCTTATAACAACTTCTTGTGTTTTTCACTGAAATCAAGTCAATTTGCTCTGGTTTCAAAGGGTTAAAGACCTCTGGATAATTATGTCTCACATTAATTGCAACCTTCCAGATCATTTGTGGATGTTTACCTCAGTGATGCTGGGAGGCACATTGTGTTTGGTCCGTGATGTGAGTGTGTGACTCACACACAGTGACTCAGAGTCCAGCTCGAGACGCACATTAAGTTTGGACGCTCGGCCCACTCCTCACAGCACAGATGATACAGCGCGCCCGTTAAAACAGCACCAGATGTGGCTGATGTGGGCGATCACAGAGCGGACAAACATCCAGGCTGTGTCTCATCGCTGATGTCGTCCTTAAAAGAAAAGTATTTTCAGCGAGAGTTTCGCTGTTTGATCCTCCTGCAGACAGAGCCGAGCCTGCGGTCTTTACACTGTGTGAAATCCAGTTTGTGTGAGGGAACTGCAATTAAATCTGCTCTGAGTGATGGTCTCGTGTGTGTGTGCATGTGTGATGTGTGTGTGTGTGTGTGTGTGTGTGTGTGTGTGTGTGTGTGTGTGTGTGTGTGTGTGTGTGATGCAGCTGCATGGAGCCTCAATGGTTGCTACGCTACTGAAGACAAATGCATGTAATAACAGTCACTAACATTTTAGTGGAAATAACATAGAAACCAATATCAGTTATATATTAGATTATTAATAGTTTGTAGGTATTTTAGGTATTTTTATGCATTAAAAGGTAAATAACACCTGTATTCATACATTTACTTATCAAACAATATAAACCTCTGCTAAGTTTAATGCATTTAGTTAAACAGAATCACAAATACTCTATTGATCCCCATATAAAAGATCATTTCTAGGATTTATGGATGTTTCTGGGGTTTTAAGACATTTCTCGGATTATAGGACATTTCTGGGATTTTAGGACATTATTTTTGATTTTTTAACACTTCTAGGATTTTAGGATTTTTTTGGGGCATTTCTGGGATTTCAGGATGTTTCTAGGATTTTAGGACATTCCCAGGATAAATGAATCTGTTATTTTGAATAAAAAAATGATTGGGAGACCACCTGCCACTGTATTGGGGGCCAGATTTTTCCTGCGGGCTTTAAATTGAGCATCACTGCCAGAAATGTTTTCAGTATATAAATAAGTTTGGGTTTCAGCTATTTACAGGAAGTTCCTGCAATAAAAGCCTCAATCTTCACTTCTTTAATTTCTTACTTTAGCACTCTAACAACTTTCTAATTCTCCAAAATATCCAGGCAATAATCCAGGCTGGTCATGTGACAGGTATAGGCAGTATGTGGGGTTTGTGTTTTAAATTGCTTTGACTTTGCGAGTCCACAGCCATAATTAGACGAGAGACAAGTTTGATATCTTTCTCTGCGCTCCGTCCCACCACCTTTCACCTCATCTGCCATCTCTGTACCATCACACTTCCTCTCGCCCTCCATTTAAACCTTCTCTGCCTTTGTTCGCCGTCGTAGCTCTCAGCAGCTGGAAACAGACTCACACAAAGATCTCTCACTCCCCGGAGGCAGGAGGGACTCTGCAGCGTTTAACATAAAGTACATGTACAGAAGCATAAAGTGGATTCTCCAGCTCTGAGCCTGAGGTTATTAAACGCTTTCAGGAGCTGCAAAGAAGAAAGAAAATCAAGTCTTTAACTGGCCGAGCATGATATCACCTTTCAAAGGACTGTCTGACGTCTCTGCACACGAGAACAAGCAGCTTCTTCCACAAGCATCCAATTAAGAGCGTGTTGGCAGTAACCTGTCTGTATTCACAGTGTGCAGCCGGCTGATTAGACTCCTCAGCCTGCAAATTAAATACAGAGGAGAGCGCTGTAGGTCTGTTAATCTGCAACCAGCTGTGACGGCCTTTATCAGCCGCCACGAGGACAGACCCGCCGAGCAGACCGCAACTCTGCAGGAAAACAGGCTGTGTGGACAATACACAGAATATGTGCATTATTAGGGGCTGGGCAGCTCTGTTTCACATGCATGAAAATATAACAAACTTGCACGTACGCCCAGTCCCATGATAAACTTCCTCGATGGAAATTAGGGGCCAAAAGTCCTGATGGTGGCGTTACAGTGGCTATTTAAAGTTCAAAATGTTGAAAATTCATAACAAATCACCTGTATGATTATATACTTTCGCTAAACTATACACCTAATTATGAAGACACTTTTGTTTATTCTGACGTAGTGCAAATTATGAAGTCCATCACCGTTTTCATTAAAGTGTTAAACTAATTCCACCAGTCGACTCCCACAGTTTTTGCTTAATTCACACCAAACTCACTACATGTGATCTGAAGACTCTCCTGCATAAACTCACTACACAACATCTACACACGAATTTCCTGCACAATTACACACACAGATTATCGAATTGTCAAAAATTGAGCCCACAGTGCATCACTGTAAACAGCTGCTAAAAATACTCGCAAAATAAAGCTCCAATGTTAATGAAAAAATGACAATATTTTGCTGTCAGGGTAAATAAAGTGTCTTCAGTTTCAGATGTTTATGTCAAAAACTGAATTTTTGACAGCATTTTGAATTCTGATATCATGTAGCCTAAAAAAGCACCTTTAAGCATCATGAAGTCACTTCAGTCATTTCTCCACTGCTCAGGCAACTCAGTCACAATATACAATTATATATATATATATATATATATATATAATATAATATATTAACATGTCAAAGGTTGTAGATTCAGACTCTGGGTAAATACTTGTGCGTACTCCGCCATAGTACTGTTAGATACTTTATTTAAAAGATCTCTTTCAAGGTTTAATTATTTCAGGTCTGGAAAGTTGTGCTGATTTGTGCTGACCATTTTTTTCTTTCTGTCACTTTTCAAAATTCAAACACATTGCTACACAGCAGCAATAATTGAAGTTTAATTTCTGAAAATCAAAGAAAGGTAAAAACACACGCACCGCTCATGTCTGTCATTTCTACTAAAACGCATCTTTTTTTTGCTCTACCAGACAAATTAAACTCAGTGGTCTTTGTCTCGCTGGTGCTGCATCTCTGTGTGTGTGACTCATCCGTGGCTGCAGTGTGTGTGTGTGTGTGTGTGTGTGTGTGTGTGTGTGTGTGTGTGTGTGTGTGTGTGTGTGTGTGTGTGTGTGTGTGTGTGTGTGTGTGTGTATGGTAGGCTATGTGGAACTGAAACCATCTGGTTTTCTCCTCAGCACAGTGAACAATAATAATGCTGGATAACAACATCTCACACACACACACACACACACACACACACACACACACACACACACACACACACACACACACACAGATCAGAGTGATAACACACAGGATGGCGACCAGATGCTGTTTACAGTCGGTCAGGTGTTTACAACCCAAATGCCAGAATAAATGTTACATTGTACATTTCTGGAAACCACAGATCGGTTGTTTGTAGATTTTTTCGTGATGGAAATACGGAAACTTTAAGTTTCTTTGTTGGTAAAGACTCTCAGTCATCCCGGTCACAGTAATTCTTGGTGCTAAATCGTAGGACACTGGACTTGCTTCGGTTTGCTGAAGACGTTTCACCTCTCTCATCTTCCTCAGTTAAGGCCACTTTTAAAAACAGAAAAGTCCTTAACTTAAAATCTGTGTTCATATGATAACATTGTGAAAACGATCCGTAAAAACAACCGAAAACGCCGTAGTATGCATGCCATGATCCGCCGGGCATACGCTGTTGTTGTTGTGTGAACAAAAGGCCAAACTGCAACAAAAGTTTCATGTTTCGTGCAAAAACGTAGAACTGAAAAAGCCTCTTAATGAGGAGAAACATCAGCTGCCTGCGATTTAGCACCTAGAATTTAAGTTTCTGTGCATTTCAGCAAAGCTGTGATTAACATGCGGTTGGATTTAGGCACAAAAACAACTTAAGTTCATCTTAAACGCTGCTTAAATTTCTTGCTTTTGGTGGCACAATTTCTGCTGGAAATGCAATGATGTCTGATTAAAAAAAAAAAGCTTTTATTGCGGCAATATCCCAGCAGGAAACACAACAGTGACTTGGCAAAAAAAAAAAAAAACTTTAGAAATGTTGATGATAAAACATGCAAATGTAATGTAGTTTGTACAAATGTACAATGCCATCATTTTTTGTGGTGCCCGGCCGTTATAAAATCTGAAAATATGAAATCATAGTTTTAGCGCTTTAGTTTTGGAAATGACAGAGATGTTCACGCTCACGTGTATTTTAGACTGTAGGAATAATATTTTTAAAAATGTCTGTGGTTCCCCTTTAAAATGTGTTAACATGAATGACAAATAAACATGACAATAATTCTTCAAAAAAGACAAAATATAAAGATTTATATTTTTCACAGCTTCTTCTGGCTGAGGAATGCAGTGACTTACGTACGTGATGATTATGACAAAAATGCTCAGCAGCCTGAAAAGAGAAGAGCATTAAAAGTCTTTATTATAACAGCGTTGTAAAGATGATACATTCAACAGTCATAAACACACAAAATAAGTGACTTTTTGAAAATCTTTTTTCTTTTTTTTTTACAAAACCTAAAGAGTATTCAGATTACTCAAAGATGAATTACACCAGGATCAGACAAAGACTTTGGTTTAAGTTGTGTTAACTGAGCAGCAATCAAACGTTCAGGATTTCATTACAGAATAAAAAACTGAAATCTGCATCACTTTTTTCAACTCTGTGTACATCACAGTACAGCCTCCTGCAGTTACATTTTTGTACATAAAACTGTCATCTGACATCTAAATAAACTGCAGCTCTCTCCGAGGTCCTGCTACTGCTCACTGGACCAAACAGTTAACCCTCTGAAACCTGGATCACTTTTTTTGTGTGATGGATTCAGACTGCCGAAAACAAAAGTAGTAACTAGTAACTAGGATAAGAAGACTAAGAAGGATAGTATTAAGTAACTCGGTAAGAAATGCCTTTGCAATCTGTAAAAAAGATAAAATACATTTTCAGGGGAAAACTTCTAAAACTAAATTTTAATTATATGTTTAAATTACTTGAATTGGGTAATTTCCTTTTTTTAAAACTTTCCCTTTTCCTCTTTGTTTGTTGGCTAATTTTCACACATTTTTTGTGCTTTTTACTCATTATTGAGTCGTTTCTTGCCTTCTTCCTGTGTTTTTTTCAAAGAAATCGAGCCAAAATCATTTCAAAAGGTTAACCCTTTGAAACCAGTATCGACCTCAGTCTTCTAGTCCTACATTCAGATGCCTTCACAGTCATTTAAATTTTTGAGATCTGAGCAAATTGGTTTGCTTTCTTTTAAAGAATATGGGGAGGAAAAGTATTGAGCAACTTAAACTTTTAAACTGTTAAAAAAGTAGCCTTAGAATTTTAAAAAAAATGTCCAAAAATTATATATATAATATGATCATCATTATGTATTTAAAATTATTTTTCAAAATTATTCTTATTTTTAAGCACTTTTTTCCCAGGTGATTTCCTTTTTTTATTATTGTTGTGGGTTTTTTTTCCTATTTTTTAGGTACTTTTGTATCTTTTTTGGTAATTTTTGAGTCATTTCTTCATAAGTTGCTCATTGCCTTCTGAAAATCAAGCCAGGTTTCAAAGGGTTAACTGAGTAATAACAAAGATTTATAAAAGAGGTTAATTAATAATTACAATAATGCCAGGCTGCAGTTCTCTGCTACAAAACCACAGCAAGTTTCCCCTCAGTGACATCGACCCCCACAGTGTCTTTTACATCACAGATAGAAAGTCAGAGCAGCCATAATAATAATAATAATAATAATAATAATAATAATAATAATATCTGATTACCGTAATTTGACACAAAGCATTATTACATCTATGAGTCAGTCAGCTTCTCCTCTGCAAGACGTTTAAACACAACATGTCACAGCAGCAGATCACATAATATAATACACGTCTCGTACATCATATTCAAACGAGCATAATCAAGATGAATGCAGATAATCTCACTTCACACACACACACACACACACACACACACACACACACAGAGTTACATGACGGCGCAGGTGAGGCCGCAGCAGTCTTTCAGCAGTGTGAGTCCAGTTTTAGTGATGAACGGCGCCGACGTCTGCTGAGATTTGGTCGCCACTTTTTGATCTTGTAAAGCACCTGATTGAAAAGGAGACGTGACAGTGAACTCGTATTTTCTGCAGCAAGTTCACACTCTGATCGCAGCCGAGTCACCAGAACAAAATGCTGGCGTCGTACGTTTCCGCAAACTGCAAATTTCACACGTCTCAAACATACGAGCTGCAGTTTGTTTGAGACCAGCAAACACTCAAAGCTGCTTGTTTTTTTACTGAGTCACTGCTGTATTTCCAGCAGCTCTGATGCATCCATATGTGGGTTTTTTATAGCGACCTGTCTCTGTGTTTTAGGGACAGTGCTGAGAAAAGTGTCTGTTTTTCACTGAGACCACGTTATTTCCTGCAGAGACAGTGGCTGAAAAAGCAGTTTTCAGCTGAAACATCGCTGCATTTGTCCTTTTTTTTTAAACAGAGACGTTGCTGTTTTTCCTGCAGAAATACGGCCACAATAAAACTTTTTATTGAGATATTGCTGTGTTACCTGTTGGGATAGTGCCATGAAATACAAATATTTTTTGGAGACGTTACCGCATTTCCTGCTAGGATACTGCCACAAAAAGTGATTAATTTTTAAGAGATTTGCTGTGATTTCTGCTGGATTATTTCCAAGAAAAGTGATTGTTTTGTTGACCTAGACATTATTACATTTCCTGTCAGGATAGTGTCATGACATGCAATTCTGTTTTACTGAGATGTCACTGCTTTTCCTCCCAGAATAAGAGGCGGGTTTCCATCACAGATTTGCAAAAAACTTAGGCGATATATATAAATTTATAAAACACAATCACGAGAAATCCGTTTCCATTGGGGTGATGTTATTTAACTTTCCTCTGGTGATAAAATTCCAAAAAGCATGTGATGGATGTTCAAAACATCAGCAGCTTTATTTCTATTGTAGCCACCAAACTAACTATTTCCAATCCGAGGCGATGTAGGCGTGTTATGGAGCTGTGATGGAAAGGCGAGCCCCTTATGCGTGGGAGCGGCCACGTATGAGGGATTTCTGGGAGCTGATAGTCCACGATTTCACAGAGGAATTGTAGATTCAAAAATTTTGGATGATCTGCTCAACTTTCTCAGAGTTATGTGATGCAATAACAGCTCTTGTAGCTCCTGCTGCATCATGGGAGCCAGTTCCTGCTGACAAGCACATAGCCATAGCATCATGTGACCTAGAAAAGACTAAAAGTGTTTCCCTTGTAGTTTTGCAAAATATGGCTTTTTAAAAATCACCTGACATACCACCTTCTGCGAGCGTAAAGACTTTTTGTGATAAATGGAGTTTTTTCAGGCGTATTTTGAGGGTTAACGGAAACCCGCCTCGTGTTTTGCAGTCAGCCGTGTTATCGTCTTGTGTAAACAGAGACATCAGCTGCTCTTTTGTTGTGTTTCTCTCACAGAAGCTGTTTAAAGGTGATTTGCAGTTTTAAGAATCTCGCTGTGACCACCAGGAGCTGCAGGTGTCACCGAATCGTCCAGCAGTGAAATGTTTGGGATTACCGAGGCAGTAATCCTGAGGCCGAGAGGCTCAGCTCAGAGGCGATCAGACGGCGAGAGGCGAGAGGATTACAACTCGCCGACGTGAAAAAGTCCTCACACCTCTCTCTCACACACACACACACACACACACACACACACACACACACACACACACACACACACACACACACACACGGTGCTGCAGAGAAAACTGCAGTCAGAGATTTCTCTTTAATTGGGAGTTCGCACACGACAGCTTCATGGTTGCACTCACCTTTTGGAGTCAGAGTTTTGGGGAATTTGGACTGTAAGAAGGCGGCCATCTCTCTGTCCTCCTCTCTCTCCCTGTGAAGGACAACATTTATTTATTTATCAAGTATGGAAGATTTTCTTAACCATGTTAAATATCTGCTGCATCCACACAATCCTCCACTCAGAGCATTTACATCAAACTTTGACCCCAAAATCCACGCTGAAGGTTAGAAAATGTGTCATTAAGAAGGACTCAGTAAATAAATAAATAAATAAATAAAATGATAAAAGATACAATAAAATATGCTAAAATTACATAACAAAACACAAAAAGTAAAACTGTTAAATATGATAGAATTATATCATTAAAAATACATAAATCTGTAAAATAAGATAAAATCAGATAGTAATGTACACACTGATCAATATGATAAGGTAATTATGATTTACACTAATTTTCATTTCATCTAATTTGTACTTTTGTTACACTTTAACGGTTTCACAACACTTTTTTCGCTCTTTTTGCACTTTCCTCTCCTGAGTCCCGAGCTGCTCTAACATGTGCATTTCACCGCTGTTATTAATAACGTTTATCTACGTCCTCTTGCATCCCTGCAGTCTTTCTGAGAGCGATCACGATGTCGCTCAAAGATATTTTCTTTCGCATTAACAACTTTCTTCTTAAAAGTGGTGAAAGCTAATTTAACACTGAAAATAAATCATCTGAGTGACGGTGGATCACTATTATAGATATACATAATAAGACTTAAAGACATGAGGATCAGAAAATTCTTTAAAAAACTCACAGTTTGATCAGTTTGAACAGTCTGAGATGTTGCACTGAAGTATCGGATATAAAGAGCAGCTCACCTGAGCCTTTCGAACTCCACATCGTCCACCAGGAAGTCTCTGGTCTCCACCAGCTTGCTGATCTGCTGCAGCAGCTCCTCCTCTCTCTCTCTGTCCTCCTTCGACTTGTCGTCGTCTGTTCAACAGTCACATGATGATAATAATAATAATAATATTAATACATTGGATTTATGTAGCGCCTTTTAAGAACTCAAGGTCGCTTTAGAAATAAAATAGAAAATAAATAAATTAAAGGAGAAGAAAAAGAAAAAGGCAGACCGACATCGTGAACCCGAGCAAAACAGGACAGGACTGATTTTAAGATCCTTTTATTAGTTTTTAAAGATCTTAATGGTCTTTTTTTTATCAGATCTGCGTTAATCTTATGAGTCCTCTCGTACCCTCATTGTCTTCTGGCCGTGACCTTTTAAAAGTCCCAAAAATCAAAACTAAAACTCACGGTGAGGCATCTTTGTGTTTCTATGGTCCATGTTTGTGTGACAGCCTGCCTGCAGACCTGAGGGCCGCAGAGGGGGGCGAAATTTTAAAAAGAAAACTCAAGATTTATCTTTTTAGTTTGGCTTTTAATTGAACTTTATCTGTTTACTGATTGACTATTTATTCATACATTTTAGTCCATTTTACTGGATGCTTTATTATTTTATTACTACCATCTATATAACCACCATGTGGGCTTGTTATTTTGCATCGCTCCTGATATGAATTCAGCTCACTAAAATCCAGAACTGTCAGATGTCAACAGGAAAACTTTATTTTAGATAAAACAAACTTCTGCAGCAGAGCCGTCATCTACAAACTCAGTTAACAGAAGAGTATGAAAGTATAAAACCAAGATTCTGCAGGAAAGCTTCGAGAGTAGAATTGTTATATAAAGTCTGTCTTTGTCTGAGGATACTTGAAAAGTTTTCTTTTTAAAAAGCTGCATTTTTATTCACAACCAGCTCGTTCTGACACTTAAATTCCCTCCAGGCCTCCTCTCACAGTTAACTGCTGGTGAGAAAAAACACATTGCTACAGTTTGCTGTCATTTCTTCAGAGATAGTACAGCAAATAAAAAAGAATGCGTGAGTAAAACGCCTGCGGGTTAAATACGACAAACGGCACGCAGTGAGACACTTTTGAAGCTTTTTAATTTACCTGGAAGAGAGACGAGTTTCTGCAGCTCCGTCTTCAGCCGTGTGATTTCTCTGCAGAGCTGGATGTCGTCCATCCTGAGTGGAAAACAAAAAGCAGGTGATGTGAGTGTGAGAAATATAAACCTGATCTCCAAATTTGTTTTTTTCCTCTTCAACGGGCTTTGAAATCATAGAAAACGGTCCTGAGATGACGGCGAGGTGTGTGTGATAACAGCGACGCGCTGCCCTCTGAATGAATCACAGCTGACACTATCAGATCTCATTTCACCGTCAGACTCTGATTCAAAACATCAGGCGCCGTCGCACACGTGTGTGTGTGTATGTGTGTATGTGTGTGTGTGTGTGTGTGTGTGTAGGCTGCTGTTACAGTGGTAGAAACACTGAGCTGTGCTGTGCTTCAGCAGTATGTATTTCAGGATGACTCACGCTGCCGTTCAGGAGTGTTATTCAGACCGAACAAACGTGTCGTGTTTATGTCGCAGTCAAAGTGTCAGTGCTGCATCAAAAGCAGGATTTCAGTAAAACACGACTAATGTTGCGTGCAGCACGGCAACGCAAGCACCAAAATAACTGCTGCCATGGTACGTTCCTGCAGCACCATAAATGATACATTTGCATTACTTGCATTACTTTGTAGCGGATATGTTGAAATGTTTAACAGTGATGTGGATACGTGGGTAAGGTTTTGGCTCAGAAAACTACTTGTTTATGTTTAGGAAACATCATGTTTTGGCTAAAACATCCCACATTTAACGGCACAAAAGTCACAGAGGAAGCAGGAACAGGTCGGTCAGAAACACAGCGGTGGTCCGTGGCTTAAAGGCAGCAAACACAGCTGGGAAAATGCTGTAATGCGTCGGTGAAAACACCCAGGTTCAGAAGAGCAACAGCCGTTGGAAAATCAGGGATGGGCCGTGAAAAACACTCAGGTTTGGTGATTAAAATGCTGCTGGTAAATGCAACAATTACCCAGGTTCTTTGGCTCAAACGTCACTGGAAACGCTGTGATATGTTGGTTAAAAGCTTTAAAATTCGGTGGTTCAAAAGCTGCTGGGAAATGCTGCGATGTGTCAATAAAGACACGAAGATTTGGTGCCTCAAACACCTACAAACCATTGCAATGTGACACCCAGGTCTTATAGAAAATTCAGCCAGATTCAGAACCACAAATGCCGACACGAATGCTGCTATTTATTGGAAATAACACCTACACTCTGCGGCCCAAACGCCACTGGAAAACATTAGGACGTGACAAAAAAACACATAAGTTTGGGTAAAAAAAAACCCCACCCTTTCTCAGTACAACAAACTGCTTCAAAACGCTGCTGCAAGATGCTGCAATGTGCCATTAAAACAGTCAGCGTGACATGCCACAGTGTGCCGCTAAAAACATCCAGGTTTGGTGACAGAAACACTGCCGAGGCTGTTTTTAGAAACGCAGGTTGTGCTTTAACAATGGGTTTCTTCGTGTGGTGCCAAACCCAAAACTCTGAGCTTATTCCAAAACATTGAAGAGGTCACACGTCTCAAGTCTTTGCGCCAAAGAGGACAAAATACTCAAATGTCCCTGATTGATTTGGCTCATCACTATAAACAAACGTGTTTGCAGGACTGTGCAGGCTGAGAAAGCTCTCAGTCAGGGCGCAGACCCAAATATTTAGGATGCAGGGTTGTTGTTTGTTGGTCTTAAACAGAGCGTTCTCTCCTGGGTGTCCCGCCAAACACACAAATGCCACATATTTATGGTTTGCAGAAACCATATATAAAACCTGCATGCAGGTGGAGACGAGAAAACAGTCCGTTATTGGGAGCGGACGCATCATTTCCACTGTCTGGATTCTGGTGAACGTGGGAGCGAAAACTTGATGTAAAACTGATAAAAGTCATCATGAACCACCGACATTCATCACTGTTCAGTTATTTTGAGGGCTCACACAGCAAAACAAAAGCAAAAACCTAAATAAAAGTGTTTTTCTCTGTTTCTGTGATCCATCGTGTGCTCGCAGCGTGCAGCCGTGCTGGCCGCCGTTCTCCCTCTGCGCTCCACCACCTCTGTCCTCATGTGTCAAAATAATGAGGACGGTCTCCGCAGAAAAAGAGTGAAAAAATTAAAAGCAAGGATGAGAGAGTAAAGAGTGAAGGGCGGCTTTTGAGATCTCTCTGTGTGTGTGTGTGTGTGTGTGTGTGTGTGTGTGTGTGTGTGTGTGTGTGTGTGTGTGTGTGTGTGCTGGTAGTCAGTGAAGACTTTAAATAGCTCTGCTGTTTTCTTCACACACTTTTTGCCGTCATGCACTCGGCTGCTGCTCCCAGAGCTGACGGCTGACAGTCACGGTGCATCACCTCGTGTTCCCGAGGGACCGCCGACAGAATCCGATCCCTGAAGAGCACAGCTTTACTGTGTGTGTGTGTGTGTGTGTGTGTGTGTGTGTGTGTGTGTGTGCAGAGGAGCAAGCAGTGCAACATGATAGAAGAGGAGCATGTTTTATCATCTAATGTCATCACTGCGTGTCTGCATCCAATCTTTAACCCTTTGGAGCCTGAATCAACATCACTTTCTTTGTGCTGCTTTCAGACGGTTTTAACAAATTTAGACCTTTGAACCCAAAATATTAAAAAAAAAAAAAAAAAAAAAAGGCAATAAGCAGCTTAGAGCAACATAGTCAGAAAATTATTTTGAAAATCTTTGGAGACGATTAGGGAAAAAAGGAAGAAAGCTGAGGAAAAACAATATTTATAGCCAATTATCATAATTACATTTGAAACATTACAGTTTTAAACTGTTACAGATTTATTATCATTTTTAAGCACTTTTTTCAGGTCATTTCCGCTATTTTTTTAATTAAAAAACTTTTTTCCTGCTAATTTTCAGGTAATTTCTTTGTTCTTTTTTTGTTTGTTTTTTTACTAATATTTTGCTAATTTGAGGTGATTACTTTGTTTTTGCTCAGTGATTTCTTCCCAGGTTTTTGAGAGAAATCAAGCCAATTTGCTCAAGTTACAAAGGGTTAATCATAAACCAAATTTGATTATTTACTGGAGATAAGAAGTCGTGTTGAAGAAGCAGATCTTACATGTATCTCAGCTCAGATTCTCTCCGGATGAGGATGTCTCTTATCCGCTCGATTCTGCACAGCTCGCCCTCGATGTCCTCGACCGTGATGGTGGAGTCGGCCATTGAAACGACATCTTCTGCTGAGAGACACACGAGAACAAAGCACATTGATTCAGTTATAATCGTGGCATTTTGAGTCTTTAAACGTGTTTTATTTGTTTGTTTTTTAGATTAAAACATTTAATGTTCAACTGCAAACAAACAAATGACAAAAGCACCATAAATATCAGAAATACGCCCAAATATAAGTGTTTTTAGAAACCCATCGCTCTTTATCCAGCTACAATTCAATCACCAAAAGTGAGTTTTTTTAATGTATCATTGCTGTTTGTGTGGTTTTAAGACCCATCCTGTTCCCCCAGTTTTTCAGCCCCAGAAATAAATGTTATTAAGTGGCAACTCGCTGTTATTCTTGCTTTTTAGCCCTAAACATGGCTTCTTAACCACAAAAAAAGTGTTTTTACGGACAACGTGATGCATTTCCTTCAGCTTTTCAGCCTTCAAACGTGGGTGTTTTGTAGTGAGCTGTTGCCTTTTTTCCCAGTTTTTTCCAGCCAGGTGTTCTGCAACCAAATCCAGGTATTTTGAGCCAAAACATGATCTTTCCCAAACCACAACCACGTGTTTTTGCACCTAAACGTAGCCACACGTTCACTCTTCCAATAAAGCAAATTGATTTTAATTACACGTTGTAATGCAACAGAATTTTAAAAAATATTATTATTTTTTGACTTTTTGAATTTATTACATATAAGACGACATGCAGCAAAGAGCCAACCAGGACACGGCCTCTGAACACGGGGGTTTTGAATGTTTGTGCAAGGAACCAAATTTGTTATCACGGCCGTGAAGAGACTCTGGAGACACATGAAGACATGAAGACAAACTTAACGTTTACAGTCAGAGACAAACACACATGACTTTATGAACGAGAGTCAAACCTGCAGCTCTAAATGTTAAAACCAGATCACATTCAGCCCCCTGCTATGATCCGATCAGACTCCACTAATACCTCACTGAATAACTGCACCGCTGCTGCTCCTCCTCCTCCTCCTCCTCCTCACCGGGAGCGATGAGTCATCCAGCAGAGCTCTGATCAGCTTTTAATTACCTGACCTTGTGTGAAAAGACGTTACAATCATACACGCCGGATCACTCAGGGTTGCACAAACACTCCTCTAACCTGCACATGCATCTGCTGATCTGCATGTGTATTACGTTTCATAAGTTATTTTAACTTATGTTGCTTTAATTCTGGTTATTTTATCCTATTTTATGCTTGTGTAATAGCTCCTTTCATATCTTACTTTTATCCTTGTGCATGACATTGCTATTGTTTTTTTTTATCTTATCTTTCTTTTTATCTTCATTCATATTTTTTTAATCTTTCTGCAATTACATTTTTAATTAATTTTTAAATACATCTATGAACATTTTAAAAAAATATTTTATTTTTTGTATGTTTTGCCATTTTTTTGTTTGTTTTGTTTTTTTGTTTGTTTTTTTTGTTGTTGCTCTGCATCTCTACCCCTCTGTCCCTCCCTCTCTGTTTCTGTCTCTTTTTCAATGCATTATTTTGTCGATTATCTACTGTTATTTTATTGTTCTTTACGACATCTATTGCATGTCTATCCGTCCTGGAGGAGGTATGCCTCCTCAGTCGCTCTTCCTGAGTTTTCTATCATTTTTTCTCCGTTAAAACGTTTTTTTAGGGAGTTTTTCCGGATGTGATGGCCTGAGGGATGTTGAATGATGTAAAAACCCTTTGAGGCAAATTGTGATTTGTGATAGCGGGGTTTATAAAAGAATTAAAATGAATGATTTGATTCAGCATTGCTCTTTTTTTGGTGCAATATTATTGTGATCAGAGAGGCAACACTTGAAGGCAATGCAAACTTTCTTTCCTCATTTCGAGGTGACATTTGATCCTCATAATCAGTGTTTTGTTTGTATTGTTCTGTGTGTTTCACCTCATTGTATCAACTGACTGTCTCTCAAAGTTGCAATTTTGCATAATACTGAAGCCCGAGACAAATGTCCCTTAGGGGACAATAAAGTTCATCTTGATCTTGACAGAAATGCAAAGATATTAACTATCAGCAGGCAATTTGTTTTATTGTTGAAACAGCCTCATTTTGTTTCAATTATTTTGCTTCAAGCCCTCCAGCAGGCTCAATAAATTACTTTAATAGTAATCAATACTAAATCTAAATTTCTGTGTTACTGTTACAGTGTGTTTATCTAAAGAAACAATTATTTTTTTTCTGAGTGTCAGTTCTTTTTTATCTCTTAAAGTCAGTGTGTTTTTGAACAGAACTCAGTTACAGTAATATTGTTACACCCTAAAGGCACACTTAAAGTCAACCGTGTGGTAAATGTGCTCCAATAGAAAGCAATAAAATAAAATGGATGTGTGTCTGTGTGTGTTCTTGCAGTAAAATGCCAACCCCATTGCTGGAAAAAATGTTGCCGTTGTACGTTTCTGCAAACCACGCAAGTGTTACATTTGCACATTTTTACAGTATTTATGTTTGTTGTGGGAAAAAAAAGTCATGTTTTGGCGTCTGATCCCCACATCTGGATGCACAATCCCTGATGGATTGTGATGGCTTTTTATGGCATTACAGCTGGTGGAAACACAGCGTTGTCTCTGTTATTATTACAGAAACAAAGCTTGTAGAATGGGAATAACAGAAAACCAAGACCAGAGCCTTGAGGAACGCCAAAACTAAAATCTCACGATCAATTAAAAAATTTAAGGTGTCTCCATTAACTCTAATTTTATGTTGGTTTCTATGGAATTTTCCTGGAAAAATATATATATATTTTGGAATAACAGGGAAAATATTCTCAAGCAATGACTAAAAATATTATTATAGTATTTATTACAAGGATCTTAGTTTTCTCTGAATTTTATGCTTGCCCAGTTGAAGTTCACATTATTGCACTTTCGGCCAACTATGTTGTGAATTTTAAGGCAAAACGTGGCAAACATTTTCCATTCCCAGCTTCTCAGATGATCTAATGAGTGTCCTTCCTTTGTTTTATGTGGCAGTAGCTGAATATCTGTATATTTTGGGCTAATGGTTGGACAAAACAAGATGTTTAAGCAGTTTTTCAAATAAATATCAATGAACTGCATTTCAGGTATCTTCTTGGTAAACATACGACGTTTAAATTTAATATACAACTCTGCAGTAAATCTCCACTCGTTATAGAAACACAGGGGTTTTTACAGGTCTGTCCCTCTTCAGGTCTAAAATCCTGCAGACAGACAACTTTAACATGCTGACTGTGAGAATCTGCAGAGACCTGAAGCTTTGAGTCGCTCTGCTCAAAGTTGGTGCAATACAGCTCAAACAGTAACACTATTATTTAAACATGCATCCCCAAACACAAACCATGCGTGGTGCACGTTTCTCCAAACTCACTTGATTTCTCCGCCGCTTCTTCCAGCTGCGTCTTCTCCACAGATCCGTACTGTTTGGAGGATCTTCTCTCTTTCTCCATCCTGCTCGCAAAAAGTCTCCTTCTCAAACACTCTGCAGAGAAAAAAATCAAATATGTGCAGCCCTGGGAGTTAATATTTAACGGCAGAGAGGTCCATGCAGCTCTGCTGAATGTGTGAGGGGAAAATAACGGGAGGAGAGCAGCCAACAGATGCTGAAGCGACTCCTGCAGAGGAGGAGGAGGGATGAGAGCTGCAGGAGGAGCGGAGGAGCTGATCTGAGCTGCGGGGCGACATCTGCTGACAGGAGGAAATAACACAGGACAATACAGGCAACGCTTTTGGCAATAAATCACTAAATGCATATAATAATAATAAAAACATATAATTATTAATTATAATAATTATAATTTTAATAAAATAAAATTAAAGTTACAAAAAACTACCTGAAAAAAGCAAAAAAAAGTAAAACAACAAAAAAGACCTTTAAAAGTGCTGAAAATAAAAAGTATTATATATGCACTCTATCTCTCATTTTAAATATGAAACTGTAATCTTTAAAGTAACTTAAGCTATCAGACAACTGTAGTGAAGAAAAAAGTAATAATATTTGCCTCTGAGATTTAGTAATGTACAAATACTTGAGTAAATGTAACATTTCCACGCTGTGTTCAAATCCATTTAGTTAAACTGAATACGGACTTTGTTTCCAAAAGAGTGTAAATGTGTGGAGTTAAATCAGGAGCTCAAACATTAAATAAGAGGATAAAATAACAGCCAGCTGCTGTTTCAATGGTCTGCTGCTCTCTAACATCACAGGAGAATCAATATTCACCATCACTTTTCACTGCAGCTGATTACGTTAATTATATTGATGTTTTTGGATTATTATCACACTCAAAAACTCAAAACTGTTCCCCAAACTGTAAAAAAAAAACCCAAAAAAAACAGTGTGAAGGTATTTCTCTGGAAGTAGATGATTTGGATCTAAAGCAAACATTTATTTTGGCTGCTGATTGCTCTTCATATGAAATGTAAGAATATTTATTTATTGCAAAACCTCAAGAGAAGTTAATGCTGCAAGATCCTTCTGCTGTAAAACAGCTGATTCTTTTAGGATAAGTACAGAATACAATTATTAGTGATTAATTTGACCTTTTATATCCCTTTACTCTTCTATTGTAAGTCTGCATCCTTTAATGTATGACGTTTATTCCTCTGTAAGGCACTTTGAATTGCTCTGGTGTATGAAATGTTTTGCACAAATAAAGTTGCCTTGCCTGTAAGTTAACTCTTCACAGTAGGAGTGTCTGTAATAGACTAAAAAACAGCAAAATAAAGAAACTTTCTGCACAAAAAAACCCACTAGGGAGCTTTTTATATCTGTGAAATTTGACTTTGCTGCATCAAACTGCAGCTTCTGTCACCCACATTTGGCCCCGCGCTCTGCAGTTATCTAACAGGTCATAATGAGCCATCTGATACGAGGCGTGTTTCTCAGAGTGACTTTGAAACACAGGTCAAACAAACACCGTCTGACACTAATTAACACACCAGCTCACGCCCACATAACGACAATCTCACCACGCAGCGTGAAGCTGCTGAACTCACAGCGGTTAAACACACACGACTGATTAACGTTCAGTTTGTTTAATCGGTTTTTCGGTTCACACAGAGCACAGAAAGGCACAGACTGGCGGCGGGGACCTTAGACAAACAGCGCTGGGTGTGGTGGAGCAGGAGGCCGCAGCTCAGCCTCACCTTGTGCACACGGCGGCTGTTTACACTGGAGCCGCGTCCTCCTGCTGCCACCCACCCAAAATCCCGCTGCACGTTTGCTCTGTGAGGGAATGACTGTTTATGCAAATGCAAATTTGTGAAGGCTCAGGTGGCTCCCCAAAGTCCATCAGTGCGGCTGCCGACAGTCTACAGACCAGATGCGACAAACATTTCGTGATGATGGAAAAATTATGAGCAGCGATGAGAGTCAGAAGTCAGCGTTTATCTTCTGATTAAACCTGTCAATCATCAGTCATCCTGCTTTGGGCTGAGCTGCAACCAAAACAGCACAATAAATGTACGTTTCTGCAAACGTGGATACAGATTATCGGCCTGGCTGGTTATCGAGGCGAAATTTGGCATTTTGCCGTTAAATATATGCTGAAATAAATAAGTGAAAAAGTGTGCGTATTACACTAAACCATCACCAGGGAAGACAGTCTGCAATACATGCTAAGAAAGTGCCAGAATAGGAGGAACTTTTTAACCTTTTTATATTTATTTTCACTGAAAGTCATAAAATAAAGTTGCAGGGAACTTGCTGTATGTGATGCTGAATGTCGCAGCTTTGATTAAAGATTTGCTAAAGGTATTTAAACACAAGTTTTGTGTTGGTGTTTGTTGTATTTCCAAATTCTAAATTTCAACAAATATTTTCATTTTTATTGTAAATGCATATCGGTTCCAAATATCGGTTATCGGTCTCATTAAGTACTAATAATCAGTATCGGCCCTAAAAAAACAATATCAGCTGAGCCCTGGTGGAGACGTTATACGTGCATGTTGTTATGTAGCTGAAACTACAGAAAAGTCTCAGTAAAAAAGCTTTTTGTGTCACTATTCCAGCAGGAAACTGAGCGATGTCTCTGAAAACAACCGCTTTTGGAGACACTGTCCCGGTGTTAATGCCACTGCGCCACCAGGAAACACGACATCTCTGCAAAAAAAACCCCAAAAAAACACTGTTTGTGGTACCGTCTCAGCAGGAAACGATGTTGGTGTCAAAAAATAACCGCTTTCGTACCACTAACCTGCCAGGAAAAAAGTCATTTTTCACTTTTTGTGGCATTAATCCGGCTGGAAATGCAGCAACATCTCCGTAAAAACAACCACTTTTATTTTGTCTTTTTATTTCTTTTAGTTATTTTGATTTATTTTTGACTATTTTACCCTTTTAGTTTATGTTTTATCTCTTTTATTTCCTTTTATTTGTGGAGTTATTGCTTTTATTGTTCCTTTTGGTCTATTTTTTTGTATTATTTTATTTTTACATTATGCGTCCTGCATCGTACATTTCTAGTCCTCTGCTTTTAATTTCATGCTGACTCGACCTGGTTTCCTCTCGCTTGTGTTCAGTGCGACAGTTTGACTTTCTGTTGTTTCGCCGTCTGTGTATCCCGTTTCTGCTTTGCTTTGTTCGTCAAAGCCTCGTGTTTTTTTTTTTGTTCCTTTTTGTGGCACTAACCCGGCAGGAAATGCAGCGAAATCACTTTTTGCGATAATTTAACACGACCGCAGTATGTTTAAAAAAAAAACCGCTTTTGTGCCTGAAAGGAGTCGAACAGAAAATCAAAACGGCTTTTGTTGTTGTTGTTGGTCGTGAACATCTCGTCCCCCTCCTGATGACGTCAGATCTTATACCGTCACTTTAAAAATGCTGATAAACGTATCATCGTCTGCAGAAACGTACAACGTTTTCGTCTGTCGTCTGATCTGCTCCCTGATGATGAAGAGCGGCGTCTGTGAGCAGAGGCCTGCTGGGAAAAGATCGTTTCCATACTGACAGAAATGACTCAGTGATTTTGGGAAGCTAAACGCTCTCCGCGCTCTCTGAAGCGTCTCTTCGTGCTCTCACGCCGCACGCGTTAGTGGTTTGTCCTCCGTCCGTAGTTGTTGTTGCTTCTGTCGTCCTCCATGGCTTTCTCCAGCCAGTCTCGCTCCTGCTCCGACTCGGAGTCACTCGCTTCGCTGGCGTCTGCCGCCAGAAGCCGAGAATAGTTGATCCTGCGCTGGCGAGGAGCCTTCCACTGCAGCAGAGGCAGACACACGCACCACGCCATCACACCCAGCGCCGCCCCTCTGAACAGCCACGCCAGCCCGAACCTCTGCACCACGAAGCCTCCGCCGAAGCTCCCCATCGCGCCACCAAGGCGTAGAGACAGAGCGCCGTAGACCCTCCTCACGCTCCTCTCGGCGCCCGGCGTGGCAATGTCCTCGCACTGCATCCTCACGGCCCACCAGAGGGCCCCGCCGCTAAAACAGCTCAACACCTGAGCGGGCAGCGCCGCCCACGGCCCCCACAGGAAGGAGTAATAGAAGCACTGCAGCCCGAGACTCGCCGCCGCCACGGCGAGGACACGACCCGGGCTGAGGAGCTTGGACACGCGGGGGGCCAGCAGAGGGAAGGCGGCCTGTGACAGCAGAGCGAGGGCGAGGGACAGCCCCATGTGGAGCTCGCTGCTCCCGTGATCCTGCATCTGCCACAGGAGGAAGTTCTCCACCGCCGCGTTTGTCACACCGACCAGCAGGGCGGTGACGGCGCAGAGCAGAGCGCGGGGGGAGCCGCGCACCAGCTGCACCGCCTTCAGGAGCCCGTTGGCTCGATCTCGCTTCTTATTCAGGTAGAGAGGAAGACAGGCGGCGGCAGGAAGGGTGAGAGCGCACAGAGCGGCGTAGCAGCAGAAATGCACGGCGCTCCGAGGCGTCTGACCAGCTATGAGGCAGCGCAACTGGCTGACCAGGACGCCAGCTCCTCCAACGCCGCACGCCGCTCCGAGTAGACCCCAAACCCCGGTGCTGCTGTAGCGATCAGAGGCGTCCGCAAAGTCCAAATACTCGTACAAGCCGTCGTCCGCGGTCCACTCAAGAGGCGCCGACGCGACCTCCCAAACCGACACGGTGATGAGGACCAAGAAGAAGAGCTGGTGTTGAGGGTCCATCACCTTCAGGCTGCCGAGGAACTCAAACTCGCCCTCCGTCTGCTCGCCATCCGTCGTCTTCTCTCCTCGCTCGGACCTTTTGTTCCTGACTGGAGCTGCGGAGGTGGTTTTTAGCGTGACGGAGCTGCTGGTCCTCGGTTTCTCAGCGGCTGATACGTCGTCCTGACGACGGGATTTGTCCTCGTCGTGCCGATCGAGTGCAGCTTTTCTTGTCGTATCAGCAGCAGATTTAGCCTCAGCGAGCGTCACCGTTTGCTCGCCATCCGGCGTCTTTTCTCCTCGCTCTGACTTTTTGTTCCTCGATGGAGCTGCTGTGGTGGTTTGTGGCGTCACGGAGCTGCTGGTCTTTGGTTCTCCGGCTCGGACCACCGCCGCCGATGTTTCCTCCTGTGGAAGCTGACGAGATTTATCGTCAATTTTCGTGGTCGTAACAGCAGCAGATTTGGTCTCGGCGAGCGTTTCTGCAGGCGGAGTGACGGCAGAGCGGGAAACAGGAGATGGGTCGACTTTGGGGTGAGTTCTCAATAACGTGGCCGGCGTCACGCTGCTCGTGACCGCGCTCTGAGTTCTCACATCCGTCATGTTGCAGGTGTGCGTGTGCACACCTGTGGCCGGGAAAAACAGCAGCACCAGAGCTGCCGCCGCCGAGCACACCAGCGAGCCGCCGATGACCGCTCGCCTCTTGTTGTAGTGTTTGGAGAGCAGGCTGGAGGCGGGGCTCCACACCAGCGTTATGACGTGTTTGGCGCCCATGACGATGCCCGTCATGGCGGGAGTCAGACCGAGCTGTCGGAGGTACAGCGTGAGGAAGGGGAGCAGGCAGGCCGAGGCGCAGGAGCACAGGAAGTTGAAGGTGCTGGCCAGAGCGAGGGCTCGCCGGACGTCGATCGTTTTGTTCCGCTTCATGACTGAGAAGGTTCACATGGAGCGACTGGTGGAGTTAAACTGGGAGACAGAGACAGAAATATTAAGACTCCCTGAAACCTGAGAAAACTGGCCTGATTTCTTCCAAAAACGTGGGAAGAAGGCAATGAGCAACTTAAGAAAAAAATGGCCCGGAAGTTAGCCAGAAATCAGCAAGAAGAAAATTACCTGAAAATATATTTAAAAAAAACAAAAAATTAAAAAAAAAAAACACAACCAAAAACCCTGGAAAGTTAAAAAAAAAAAAAAAAAGAAAAAAAAAAAAAACAAAAAACAGGGAAACGACCTGAAAAAAATGCTTAAAATCTATGATTTTAAAAATTTCAAAAAGTGTTTGGGGCATTTCTTGCCAAGTTGCTCATTGCGTTTTTTCCAACATTTATGAAAGAAATTAAACCAGCCTTTAAAATATAGACAAGAATAAAACTGGAAAGTTTGGTAAATGCTGCTGAGAGTTCTGGCTCAGAGTATAAAAAAAAGAAAAAACTTAGACCAGAAATAAGACACCACATGTGAACACGACAAAACATTTAACCAGTTATAGGCTATCACTTTTTTTAATTTAAAAAAAAAAACATGCAAATGAATAAAATAAATAAGTAAAATTATCAATTACTACTACTTATAATAATAACACTATTAGTAAACAGAATAAACACAAATAAATATAATAATGTACAAAAACGGTGACAAAAACAACAACAACAATAATGATAATGTATGTATAAAAAGCAATTCAAAATGTAATTGCATAAATAATAATGATAATAATAATAACAATAACAATAATAATAATATAAAAACATGCAAATTGATATTTTCAGAACTGAGAAAAAACATCTAAATGTGTATTTTGGAAGTTTTCTCCGCTATAATCTTATAGAAAATATATTATGGAAGCTTAAAAGCCCAAAATCTCCTTTCACCTGGTTTGTCTCCGCTTTATTAATAACATAAATTCATTTGATTTTCAGGATTAATGTTCCATAACATGTAGGCTCTTCGTATTTACAACTATTCTTTTGTTACGGTTGTAAATAAATAAAATGTATGCTCATGTTTTATTCTGTGTTTTATAGAATTATAACATTTATTTCTGCAGAAACACTCAGATAAAGTCAGCAGTGTCGATGTGAGCGTCACCTGTGCGGCTGGATGCACCTGTTCCTGCAGGACGTGAAGACGTGGACGTGTCACTCCGCGTCGCCTCGACTTCATCAGATAAGAAAATAAAAATCAATGTCAAAGTTTTACCTTTCTCACTTTCGCCCAAAAACTTCTCTAAACTTGTCCACCGCTCATCGTTCGTCTCGAGCCCCCGCAGCTCCCGCACGGTCCGGTGCCTCCGGTGTTTGTGACGGAGGAGACACCTGTTACCGTCTGACCGGTGACTCACGCAGCTGTTTGTGATGTTACACCTGGACGGAGATCCTCAGGACTGCAGCGCCGCCTCACGGCGCGGATGGCTCACTGCACCACACACAGGAGCACCAGCACGGTTTAATTTACAGATTATTTACACGATTTTAATCACTTATTTGTGTTTTAAAATTTTCTCTATTCATTTATTATTATTATTATTATTATTTTTCAATTTTATTACCTTTGTTGTGGTGTCTTTTTTACTGTATTTTGAATCTTTATTTTATGTAACAATTTTATTATTATTATTATTATTATTATTATTATTATTATTATTATCAGTAATATAGCATCAACATTTATTGTTGTATTTTAACAACAATTTATTTTAACACATTCATTATTGTTTTTTGTCCTTTTTTTATCTTCAGTATTTTATTTCCTTATTATAGCTTTTATTTAGCTGTCATTATTTGCTAAATTAATCCATTATTTTATTGTTATTGCTTTTAAATATGTAATCTAAACTTTTGTCAGAATTTTCATTCTTGTTTTGTCCCTTTTATGTATTTTCTCTAGTTTCATTATACCTTTAAACTGTTATTATTATAGCTTTTAAATCTAGATCTATTGTCATAATTTTCATCCTTGTTTTGTCTATTTAAACTAGTTTTATTATAACTTTTCACTGTGTTATTATTTTTATTAAAGCTTTTACATCTTTCTTATTAGGATTTTTTTTTAAACAAATTTCCCAAATTCAACACACATCATGAATTCATGATCTTAAACTCCAGAAGTATTAGCAGCAAAATAAAATAAAATATACTTAAAATCATCAAATGGTCGCATTTAGTGTTGTATAACTATATATACTGTACATTATTGGAATAATATTAAATTAAATTGATTATTTTTAGTGTTGCTGAGGTGGAAATCATTTTAATTATACTTTTGATTTTTTAGTTTAACACCTCCTCTTTAGTATTTATAGCAGATAATTAAAATTTGACAAACATCTTAACACAGTTTGGTGTTGATGCAGCATTATGTACATCAGCGTGCAGAAATCTGCACACATGAAGCAGGCAGCTGGATCAGGCGGTCACACCAGTGAAGCTGTGGATCGGCAGTGACAGCACTTTGTCCAGATACTTGCTGATCAGCAGCTCTCGGTCCAGACTCACAATAAACCTGGACCGGATGCTGCATCCTGGATCCAAACACGGAGAAATCTCTATCCTGCAGAGGACATTAAGGTACATTACACACACTTTTTAATCTGTCTAAAGGAATATTTCACCCACTAAATAAAAAAATAAACATTGTTTTTCTCGGATGCCTCAACTGTGAGCGAAGAATCCAAAAACTGAAGTAAAAGGGGTCAACCTTTAACAACAGCAAAACTATATCAAAACAATCTTTTAAAAACTCTCATACAGCTCGTGCAGTAAAATCCAAGAGTTGTTATCCAGTTGTATGCTCAGTACTTCCCAAAAAATATGCATTTTCACTAAAATGTTGCTATTTGAAACAAACAGATCTGAGAAGCGCATATGTTTGACTTCTGCTCGTGCAATCCAGTAATTCAAATGCACACCACGTTTAAAACAGTAGAATTGTTTGAGGTTTAGGTCAATTATAATATTTCCATCCAGCTGAGTCAAGTAATTTTAACATAAATCAAAGAGTACAATTTATGAAATTAACCATTTGAAACCTGAGCAAATTTGAAGGCACCTGAAATTAATCAAAAAAGAAAAGTTAAAAAAAAAAAAAAGTAAAAGTAAAAGCAAACGCAAAAGTGTACAAAAACTTACCTGGAGAAAAAGGGGTGAAAATTAAAAAAAATTGTAAATATTTTTTCCTTTTACATAATTTAAATCTGTTATATTTATTATTATTATTAATTATAAATATAGTTTTCTATGCATTTTTTTGTTTTGTTTTAAATTGCTTCAAGTGAGTAGAAAACTGTCCATTCAGCATTTGTTAAACGTGGACCACTTTTACTCTGATTCATCAGTTATTTTCTGTGTTTTTGGATTCTTCGTTCACAGTGGAGCTGTTTTCTTCACAATTTCAACAAAGCATGAGATGAATTACTGATGTGCAAACGGTCATTTTGTAGGTAAAGTTTTCCGTTACGACGGAGAGAAAAAGCTGTCGTGTCATAAATAACCTGTGAACATCAGTGTAAGTCCTCTTGAGTCTTTGTCCAAACACACGGCGAGCGTTCGATTCTCCATCGTCCTGATGCTGATGTTCTGCGTTTGGATCGTCTATAATCAAAACACAACAGCTTAAAAATTTCCATTTAAAGTTCAGTTAACCCTTAAAAAACTGTAGTGGCATCACTTTTCCAGTGCTGCTTTCAGAGGCCTTTTACACGTATTTAAACATTTGAACCTTGAAAAAAGAAAATGAGCAACTTGGTAAGAAATGTTTTTAGATTTAGAAAATTCATTTTAAAACGCAAATTTCAAATGAGGTAACAGAATTATTGTTTTTAAGCCCTTTCCCCAGATATTTTTTTTCTTTTTTAAAAAATATAATCTTTAGCTTTTTTCATTATTATTATTATTATTATTATTATTATTATTATTATTATTATTATTTATTTTTTTATTTTATTTTATTTTTTTTAATTATTATTATTATTATTATTATTTTATTTTTTTTTACAAATTTTTAGGTAATTTTCTCATGCTTTTTACAAAATTTTGGGTAATTTCTTCTTTCATTGCTCATTGCCTTATTTCCATGTTTTTGAAAGAAATGAAGCTCAAATTTAAAACAGTTAAAACAAAACTATAAATACTACTTCAAATACAAGTAGTAATAACAGTAAAAACATTGATTTTGTCTGTATATTAGGTAAAAGTGAAAATCTTACTGTGTTGTATCCGGGGTTCAAACTGTCAAAGCTGACAGTGAGGTGATCCTCTCCTGCACAAAGCGACAATGTTAACTCTTTGCATTTCTTACAGTGACATAAATCTGTTAACTACAAATTAAAAAAGAAGGTTAACCTGATGCGAAAGCTGCCGGCTCAGATGTAATCACCACGCCACACACCATGGGCGCCCCTCCCTTCAGGACTTCTCTTTTGCTTAAACACATCTGTTGAGGATGTAAGAATTAGCCCAAATCCTGCTGCTGATGCTGTGAGAAAATGTTCACAGTGACCATTAAAGAAAAGGACCGAACCTTTGAATAACTGACTGACATGACGGCCCCAAAGAGATCCACTGATGACTTTTTTCGGCGTGCAGCCGGCTCCTCTGTCAGAGACAAAACCTCACTTTATCTACCTATGGTTTCATGGCAGTACACACACACACACACACACACACACACACACACACACACACACACACACACACACACACACACACAGGAAACATACTTTTGATCCTCTCCTTCAGGTGTCTGAACTCTGGGAGGTTGGCCTCCAGGTGCGACACAAACACCTCGTCCACCACAGAGCTCACGTCACATCCGGAGCGAGTCATCTAAACACAAACTGGAGTCAGACACACCAGCAAGCAGCAACAAAACACTCTGGACATCGGCGAAGAATTAGAGCGGAGCGGACACCAGCGGGGACACCGGCGGAGACATCGGCGAAGAATTAGAGCGGAGCGGACACCAGCGGGGACACCGGCGGAGACATCGGCGAAGAATTAGAGCGGAGCGGACACCGGTAAAAAGAATAAGAGTGGAGACACTTCAGCGAGCTCGAATAAAACACTCACACATCTAACAGAACACTAACAGAAAAAAATAAATAAATAAAAAAATTAAGTAATTAATTAATTAAAAAATTATATATATATATACATATATATATATATATATATATATATACATATATATATATATATACACATATATACGACGCCGGCGGGGGAGAATGAGAGCAGAGCAGACACCAACAAGGATATCAGCGGGGACACTGGCGGAGAATAAGAGGGTAGCAGACACCGGCGGGGACACCGGCGGGGACACGGGCGAAGAAAGAGAGCGGGGTGACACCGGTGGGGGCACCGGTGGAGAATAGAGTGGAGCGGACACCAAAGGGGACACCGGAGTGGACACCGGAGGGGGCACCGTCGAAGAAAGAGAGCAGAGCGGACACCGATGGGGACACCGACGGGGACACCGGCGGAGAATAAGAGTGGAGCGGACACCAGCGGGGACACTGGTGGGGATACCAGCGAAGAAAGAGAGTGAAGCGGTCACCATCAGAGACACCGCGGGGACACGGGCGAAGAAAGAGAGCAGGGTGACACCGGAGGGGACACCGGCAAAGAAAGAGAGCAGAGCGGACACCAACGGGGACACCAGTGGAGAATAAGAGTGGAACGGACACCAGCGGGGACACCAGTGTGGATACCAGCAAAGAAAGAGTGTGGAGCGGTCACCGGCGGGGACACTGGCAGGGACACCTGCGAAGAAAGAGAGCGGAGCGGACACCGGCGGGGACACCAGCGGAGAGTAAGAGTGGAGCAGATTCGTGTACTGTACCTTCACAGAATAAAGCGGCAGGTTAACCGTCTGCGTCCCACAGCGCAGGTAGTAAGACAGAGCGTCCAGCAGGAAGAGACTCTGCTGTGATGTCTCGCTGTGATCAGAGTGCTGCAGCGGAGAGGGAACACGGTGTCAGAGGAACATTCACCACAGACAGTTATGTTAACAAGAAATTGCCCAAAAATTACACTTAGACTTTGATTAAAAAAAAAAAAAACAAACATGAAAAGACCTACAAAATTATTATTAATTTTTTTTTGTTATATTATTTATAAATTATTTAATATTTTTTTTCTGTAACATGATTTCAAAAATTGTTATTATTATAGTGTAGCAATTTCCCCTATTTTTTAAGATAATTTTCTTATAATCCTGCCCTCTTTTTTAAAACTAATTTTTACATTATTTTCTTATCATCTCTTGCAGTTTGTGGGACATTTCTTGTGGAGTTGAACGTTGCCTTTTATCACTATGTTTTAGAAAGACATAAAATCAACTTGCTCAGGTTTTAAAGGGTTAAATGAGACAAAAGTGAGCCTTTATATAAATTAAATTTGGACAGCTTTTTGGAAACATTACCTAGCTACATGGTTATAATAATTATAATTTCTCATTTTTATTATATTTATTTTTTTTTATTTTCATTTTCTTGATGCCTTTTAAGAATTTCTTGCAATGTTTTGTCAGGTTGCTCATTGCCTTTTTTTAGTCATTTTTTAAAAATAAATCAGGTTTCAAGGCTTAAATTCCACGTAAAAAATGTGAACACGGCACAAAAAAACCTGACGTTTATCCAGGTTCTAAAGGGTTAAGTTGCTCATTGCCCGCTCTTCATATTCATGAAAGAAATAACACTAATGTGCTCAGGTTTTAAAGGGTTAACGTTAGCATGCATAGACTAAATTATGTTGATATTGTTATGTTGTAATCATGTGTGCTGCTGCCATGGCCGCTGAGTCAATGGTTACCATTTCTCCCAGTTTGGAGACTGTAGCTGCCAGACTGTTGACGTTGCTGTGGTACCACGGATCCGCTCTGCCCAACGAGGCGGCGAGAGACAGTCTGCCTCCGTCCTGGCGCGGGCGATCCGGTGAGGAATAACCGGTGCTGCAGAGTCCTTCAGAGTCCTCTGCACAATACCAGTCAGTCTGCGACGCTCTGAGCGAGTCTGCGTGGCTCGCAGGTAAACTGACGGACGACTCCACGTCGCTGACCGGGACGTAGTACAACCGTAGATTCAGTTTCTTCGTCAGAAGAAGACGTTTCGACTCTCTTTCTCTGTCGGGAAACACATGCAGAACATTAAAGGTCCAGTGTTTAGGATTTAGGAGGATATATTGGCAGAAATGAAATGTAATATACAACCCAAATTCCAAAAAAGTGTGTAAAATGTGAATAAAAACAGAATGCAATGATTTGCAAATCTTTTTTTTTTTAACCAGTATTCAACTGACTACAGCACAAATGCAACATATTTAATAATCAAACTGATAAACACTCATTCTGCATTTGACGTCTGCAACACGTTCCAAAAACGTCGTGACAGGAGCATGTTTACCACTGCGTGACATCACCTTTCCCTTAAACAACACTCAGTAAGAGAACTCATTTTGAAGTTTTAAAGGTGATTTTTTTCCCCTATTTTTGCCTGATATCCGACTTCTCTGAATGGCAGCATATGTTGCGCCAAAACCTGTGTGCACCTTGAAGCAATCGTGGTGCCCCCCCCCATATCATCACAGATCCTGGTTTTGAACTTTGTGCTGGCAACAATCTGGAAACAAAAATTGCCAAAATGTTTGGCAAAAAAGTGCCTTTTTTGGGGAATAACACCAAATTAATTTCTTTGAAAAATGCGAAAATTAAAAAAAATAATAAAAAATTGCCAAAATGTTTTCCTTCAAAAAAGAAAAAAAATCCAAAATATTTTTAAAAATCAACAAAGATTTTGAATAACAAGAATTTGAAGAAAATCATCTATTACTTTTTTTAAAAATCTTTTTTTTTTTTAATTTTCAGGGCATTTCTTGCCAAGTAGCTTAATGCCTTTTCCCACGTTTTCGTGCCGTTTCGAACTTTGCTGTCAAACTATTCGGCAGAAAGTTTTCATAACAAAGCAGCTGCTCACCGGATGGAGTGATACGTCCTTGCAAGTCTTCCCAGCACGGGGTCGTCCCCCATCACCACCACCCGAGCCGTGTGACGCCTCCCGTCTTCTTTAAGGGTCGCAGAGCCTCCGGGAAACGTGTCCATCTTGTCCTTCATGAGGCTCAGTCTGTCTCCTGGTCTCATGGACTTGAAGGCGTTCCTCCGTCTGATCACTGGTGCAGTGTGTGTGACAGGAGACGGGACTGCGTCCTCAAAGTCCTTCAGGTCTCTCTCTATCCCGCTGTCCTCAGACCGCACCGAGTCTCTCTTGTCCTTGTCTTCTTCATCGATGCTGGCGGAGTTAGAGCAGGAACCACAGGCGAAGTCTGCCAGCACGTTCCCTTTTGGACAGACACATTTAAGACATTTTTACTATTTAATTTATTGACAGAAAAACAAAAAGATGGCAGTTTTTTTGTTTGTCTGACTCACATAGGACATCTTCGTCTGTCCACAAGATGAAGTTGACCTCTGGAGGAGGCATCGCAGCGCTGCACCCAGAATGATTCAGACTGTTTTTTCCTGAGAAAACAGCGTAACTGTGACAGTCTCACCAAAATATTCTGATTATACCAATCTGTGCTCTGACAGCAGGGTGCAGGAGACAAACCTTCTGTGGAGGTGGACAAGATGTCTCTGTATATGTGTTTTAGTTTTTTCAGGTAAACTGTTCGACCTCCTGCGCCGAGCTTCACGCTCATCTCCACGGCTGCAACCACCTCCTGGAAATATTTCTCCACCGTTTGCTCCCCTAAAGCCTGAAATACACAAAGGACACAAGAAAAAAACAAAGACTAACGCAGTTAGATGTATTATTTATGCAGTTAACCCTTTAAAACTTGGCTAAACTGTCTTGATTTCTTTCAAAAACATGGGAAGAGGGCAGCCAGCAACTTAACAAGAAACGACCCAAAAGTTAGCAAGAATTTATTCAAAAGTCAAATAGTTTAAAAAAAAACCCAAACCCCAAAAACAAATAAAAAGAAAAAAAGGTCTAAAGAAAACGCTTTTTTTGTTTGTTTTTTCTGTAACATAATTCTAAATACATAATTAAGAGAATTAAAAATATTTCTCTCTCTTTTTTTTTTAGATAATATCTAATAATTTTAAGCTGATTAGTTCAAATTCAATGACTTATGAGGAAGAATGGGATTAAATAAATTTGTACTTCTTCTCACTCCTTTCCGAATATGTAAACCAAGTCATCATGTGTTTAAAAATTTGTTTTGCTTTATGTTTTTCATTATCCATCAAGAATCATTTCTCTATTTTCTGTTTTACATGTTTGAAATATAGTTTTAAAAATCAATTGACATTTCCTCATACTATACCATCTTTTCCCATATGCTGAAAAGGATTTCAAAAATATTTTTTAAAAATTAATTAAATTAAATAATAAAAATAAATAAATAAATAAATACATTTTAAAAATAAAAATAAAAATAAAGATAATAGTGTGATAGCATACATTTTGACACCATGAAAAATAATACTTTCTGAGACGATGATTGTGCCGTGAAAATCTCGCGCTTTTGTGACCTAATCTTCATAAACCTGCTCACCTCCAGAGCCTGGGCGAGTCTCGTGTTGTTGCAGGTCGCCCCGAGTCCCGTCTGCAGCACATGTTGCACCACGTTGATCTCTGCGTTCATTGTGTCCCTGAGAAAGTTGGACGCCTCCAAGTGTCTCCGCGCCGCCGCCTCCAGCGGAGCGGAAAACACAGCCGGGTCAGCGAGCACAAACACCCTGAAGGAAACCAGCAGCAGAGTCCTGAAGCAGCTGACTCAGAGCCCTGCAGCGTTTCAGTTCAATCTGACTCTTAATTAAAGGATAAACTCACTTTTCCTGCCGGGTGAAACTCTCAGTCTTCAGGTTTTGCTCTGCAGTGACTCTCCTCTGATATAAGCAGCCTGTTGAGGGAAGAATTAGATTAATATTTTAAACATGAAGACGCAAAATAAAATAAAATAAAATAAAATAAAATAAAATAAAATAAAATAAAATAAAATAAAATAAAATAAAATAAAATAAAATAAAATATTAAAAATAAAAAAAACAATAAATTAAATAAAATAACCCCTGGCTGCTTTGTTGTCTATTTGTTGTCAGACCTTTAGTTGAGTATTAGTACGCCTTTCTTTCAGTGTTATAACCAAAAACATATACTCAAGTACTATACTTACATACAGTTTTAAGCTACTTTTACTTGAGTATTTACCTGTATCCGACTTCATGCTTCTACTTCACTGCATCTCAGACAAATATTGTACATTTTACTCCACTAGGCTATATTCATTTTTGATAACTGTAGTAACTTTATAGATTCAGATTAGAAAAACAAAATGTAAATAAACTAATAAATAATGATATGAAGTTAAAGGTTATAGGTTACCCAGCAGTGGCCAATATGAAATATGAATGAATATATGCCCTGAATGCTATTTCTAATTTACTAAATAAGATAAACAAACTTGACCACCCCACCAGGTTGGCTCGGGGCCCATCAAACATTTTTGCTCAGGGGCCCGTAACGTGATGATGCGGAGCATCACACTGTATTATATTTCAGCTTTTTGGAAATTGTGCATCATGATACCTGGTGTGCTCATTTCCATCTTGATGCTCCTCAGAGTGTGCAGGACCACAGCAGAGTACGGCGACGGTAAAATCAGCAGTTTCATCAAACACTCGTACAGCGTCTGGTAGAGGCTGGTGGGAATCATGACACCGGACTGCCAAAATAAAGACAGAAAATACTTCTAACAATACTTATTCAACTCTCTGCTCTACAGTGATTCTCTTTTTGTTTTCTGCATCAAAGTGTAAAAAACTCTCCGCTGTTACAGACTTTATTCCAGCACTATTATAATGTCAGTTAGACTCTCACAGGTGTGTCTTACCTGAAGGACTGTGTAGTAGAGCGTGTGCAGCATCGGAACGACGCGCTTGTAGGATCGTGTTTTATGAATCTGCATCAGTCGTCAAAAATAAAGTCATATTAATAGGTGTTTTTTTTTAAATGAGCTTTAACCCTCTGAAACCTGAACTACCCAGTGTGATTTTTTACAAAGACACGAGGAGAAGGCAATGAGCAACTTAATAAAACATGACCGAAAAATAAGGAAGAAATTAGTTAAAAATTAAATGACCCAAACTTAAGATGAAAAAACAAAACAAAGAACAAGAAAATGTTTCCTTGTTTCCTGGATATTATTCCCAAGTTTTCTGTTAATATCTAATAATAACACAAAGCTAATTTACAGGTTATTTTCTTGTCATCTTTTACTGATTTACCTATGTATTTTTTGCAATTTACAAAAAAAGCAATAAAGGAAAGGGAAAAAAACAAGAAATGACCCCAAAAAAGTGCTAAAATAGTAATATTTCATCTGTAACATCATTTTAAATATATAGTTATCAAAATTCTGATTATAGTTTTCTGGACATTTGTCCTTGTTTCCCTTAAAAATCTGGTCTTTTTTCTTGTCACCTTTTCCTTATTTCTTGAAATTTGTGGGAGATTTCTTGCCAAGCTGCTTACTGCCAAAGCAGTCAAACTTATTTATTCTTAAATGATTAAACCGCTTGAAATAAAACATAGCACAAATAAAATAAAATAAAATAAAATAAAATAAAATAAAATCAAATAAAATCAAATCAAATCAAATCAAATCAAATCAAATCAAATCAAATCAAATCAAATCAAATCAAATCAAATCAAATCTATCCAGGTCTCAAAGGGTCAAGGGTATGGCAGAATTTTAAAAAAACTTTGACTGAAATCTGAAAGCAGAGTTGAGGGAACGAACCTCACTGATCCTCTTCAGCTTCTTGTTGAGCTCTTTGACCAAAACTGTGATCAGTGAAACGCTGCCGGACGGATCGGCCTCCAGCTTCTTCTGAAGGCTCCATCGACGCACTCCTGCAGGGCAGAAACACAGACCAGCGCTCCATCTCTGGATATTTATCTCCCTCTTTTTTCCTATAATCATTAAAAACTGTCGATTTTTGATTTTAGGTATGTGGGTGTCTGCATTTATGTTTAATTTATTAGAGTGTAGCTTTAAATTAATAAAGAAGCTAATAATTATAGTTTTATTACTTAAATTAGTAGATTCAGAAAATTATCTTTTAAAAGCTAGGGAAAAAATGTCAAGGCATAAAATACAAATGCTAAGTAAAACTATTTTTTATAATTATCAAAATTAAATATTTAAAATTATGTTACAAAGCTTTTTTATTTATTTAAGCACTTTCTCCTGGTCATTTCGCTTTTCTTCCTCTTTTTTTATTGTAATTGACTATTAGATATTATCAAAAAATTAGGATAAAATGTGCAAAAAAACCCCAAATATTTATAATTGTCTATATTCTATATTTACAATTGCTACAGAGAAGGAAAGATAATTTTCTGTTTTTGTTTTATACTTTTTTCTTTATATTTATTTTTTAAAACAAATTTCTTGCTCATTTTCAACAACTTTTTTGTTTGTTTTTCTTCCCATGATTTTTGTTTTTTGTTTTTGTTGTTGTTTGTTTGGATTAATGACAGAAGCACTCGGTGATTCTGACTGTTTAGTGTTTTACCTTTCAAATGACACCATGCATGTACACGTACTAAAACAGCTTTTAATGCACTTGCCTCGTATGGGCGGTTTAGTTAAATTTCACAGGACCAAAATAAAAAAACCCCGTCAGCTGCAGTTACCTGTCTGCGCAGCGCTCTGGCTGCTCATCTCTTTGAGAAGAGCCTGGATGTCGTTGTGAAGGCTGATCTCAGGCGAGAGGCTCACGTTAGCTGTAAATGAAGATCACACACATATTTCTATAATTAAACAGTCAAATTCACATTATACTTCAAGTTTTAACCAGCGAAACAAGTTTGTTTATGACGTCTGCAGCAGTCAAAGAGAGACTGAGAGCTCACCTGAAGGATCAACCATCTTTTCTGCTCTTTAGAGTCTCAGGATAATTTCAGCAACATGAGCAAACGCGCACACACACCGTCCGCAGTGACCCGGAGGAGCTCATCACCGTATCTGCTCTCACGGCTGCTGCCTCACACTGAAATAACGTGATACGGACAGCTGGTGTCTGTTGTGTAAGTGAGTGACTCATAGGAGGAAGTTCAGTCAAAAGCAGCCACTGTTTAAACTGTGAGAACGAAGCATACACACAACTGACTGAAGTGTGATTTTATTTCAACGACAAACAATACAATGTATTCTCTGAAAAATATATAAAAAAGAAATAATGTTTCTATTGCTGTCATTTCAAAATAAATAACTTATTTCATTACACATTTCTTTAAAAAAAAGGGGGTTAATTCTGTCGTGGATCGACAGGACGTACACAGCGGTAATCAAGTAATCAGTTTTTACACTCCTGACAGCAGATAATTGGAGTACAGCCAGCTCTACAGACAGAGCACTGGCATTAATGTTATATTTGAAGTTGCATAAAGTTCATTATGTAACGAGGAAAAACACAATCCAGTCAGACGCTCCTTCTTGTACTAATAATGTGACACACCTTGATACCAGCATCAGGACAAACCTGAAATAAATGTAGGTCAATAAAAGTGACAGAACCACTCATCTACTCATCATCTCTGTTCTGAATCCGGTGTTGTTTTGGTTTAAAGTATCACCTCCGTGGATTTATTCAGTGTAGTAAAAAGTAAAAAGTGTAAAAGACACGCAGCAGGAGGCTTGTGGTGCCCCTCAAACCACCGGTGCTGATGGAGGGGAAAACTTCAAAAAACAAGAGGAATTTATAATCAAAAAACAATGAAAAAAACAATTAAAAATACATCTTTTTAATGTTTTTTAGCCCTTTGAATTAAAGGTCTTTTATGCTTTTCAAACCATCTTGAGTGCCTGGATCTGGATCTTTTCTACCACTGTTTTTTGGTGACAAGTTCCTCTTTTTTTGTAGTAAAAAGTATGTCAGGGGTGCGAGGCAGAGAAGGAGGTGATGGGGAGGCAGAGCAGGGAGCAGTAGGACGGGTGCAGAGGTTGGACTTGTCCAGGTGAGGGTTTGTAGGACCTCCAGTCTGAGCTGCTTCCTGGTTTACAGCACAGAGACACCTCACACCTGCAGAAACAGAAGCATCACTGAGTACGAGGAGGGAAAAAAAATAGCAGCGCAGGCTATGCAAGCGTCTTATTACGAGCCAAAAATATAAAAAGCCACATCGCATTGTTTGACAAAACATGATGTTGTCGGCAACATAAGGAAAATCTCCGGGTGTGTGTGTGACGTGAAAGAAAAATGTCAGGTGACACTTTTCTGTCATTTCTGTCGAGCAACAACGACGCGTATCTGACCATGACTCGGGCTTCGGCGCGTGGCGGTATATTTTCTGCAGAGACGCTGCCTTCGGCCTGATTTTATTTTCTTTGTATTTTCTGTGTTTGGCATTTTTAAATCCTCACAGCGCTCAGGTGAGATCAGGCTTTAAAAAAAGGCAGCGACAGGTGCTAGCACACATCCGAGAGTCAAAGCGGCAAAAAAACATCAATAAATGCTGAGCGTTTGTAATCTGTAACTGACAATCCTGCATAGTGTACCGTTAAAAAATAAAGGTTAGAATGGAGGACAACAGAGTATTTCTACACAGTGGTACTGCTTCTTTTACTTCAGTAAAACATCAGAGTACCTCTTCCACTGCTGAACAAAAAATCTGTTACAAACTCTCACACAATTTGTGCAGTAAAATCCAGATACACATGCATGTTCACTGAAACATTAGGATTTTAAAACGACACAGTCTCATGCACAGACGGGTGGTTTTCCTAAGCAAGCGCATATAATTGAATTCTGCTCAATGATGTTTGAAAACACGCTTACCCACATGTGCGACCTGGAAGCGTAAGTGTTTTAAATCATACGGTTTTAGTAAAAATGCATGTGTTTGGCCTGGATGAATTTTCTCCAATTTCGGATTCTTCTTTCACTGTTGGAGCAGGTGAGAAAAGCAAAGTTCTCTTTACAAATTCAATAAAAAAACGGGTGAAGTATTCCTTTAAGTAAAGGTTCAGCGATCTGGCATTCAGTGATGATCTGATGACGGCAGCACATGTAGATGCTGCAGCCTGTAGCTCCTTAAACCCTTGCTACTTTTCTGCTCTATTTTGCTCTAGTTTTCTATTTTTCTACAACATGGACCCTTCTGCTGAAGCACGGCTTTTCAGCGATGGAGAATCACTTATCAACATCAGGAAAAGTTGTGTGAGGTTTTGACTGAATGCAGCAGATTGAGGATCCCCAAAAACGGCATACACCGAGGGGCCAGTCAGACCAGAGAGGAGAAACGAAACTGAAAGCACCAGACGAAAAGAAGGAGGAGAGCCGGCATCAGGGCGAGGCTGACCCGACTTGGACCGAGATCCGGTCCTCTACCAAGACCTCTTCTGACTAATTTCCGGTCACCATTGAATAAAGTGGATGAGATGCGATTGAGGCTCACTCAGTAACGGGAGATCAGAGACTGCTCTTCACAGAGACACGGTTAACCCCTAACATCCTGGATCAAGCTGTTGCGCTGGATAGGCAGACCTTGTTGGGAGCCATAAGGACTCTGAAGGAAATTCAAAAAATGCCCTGCAGGAACTGAACGATGCCATCAGCAGCAACATCACCAGGAACCAGCTGGAATCTTTATAGTAGCTGCTGAGTTTAATCAACTCATCCTTCAACTCCAAAAGATGCAGCAGGATCACGACAAATGTCTCCACTAATAAATCTACCCGCTACCTTCGACCTGTTGTACCTGGTGACACTTTGGATGAACTTCTTCTCATCTTGATCCAGACACACAGCAAAGGTCGTCCCGTCTTTTCCCCCGTTCACCTTCACCTTGTCCACCTTCACGTGCGATAAAGAGATGTGCTGCCAGAGGGCGTGTGGAGGGAGAGGAAGTGTGAGGAGGGGGAGTTTCATAAGCAGGAGTGCACATTACGTTTTATTTACTCATTTTAACCCTTCACCTGGTTGTAGCCCTTTTTAGACTTGGAGCACTGTCTCTTCAGGACTTCTGTTATCGTCAGCTGCAGACTTTCGACTCTAGAATCTGGACAGATGAGATTTGATGTGTTTAGAAAAAAACAGTGCGGACAAAAAAACCCAAACAAAATGAAATCACTGGCACATGATAAAAAGAGCAACACTATCAGTGCCACACACCGAGCTGCTCAGGGTTCCTGCAGGCTTTGTACAGATTTATCGATGTGCAAACTTTCTCAGTCTGCATCCACTGACTCCTCCCGCTAACAGCCACCTGTAATTGGGTGTAGACAGCAGATATAAAAATAGCTGTGAATGTGAACTTAAATATATCTGTGTTACTGGAAACCTGCGGGCGAGGAAAAATACCTTGTTGTAGCCAACACTTAGTGTTAAAGGGACAGCCTCCCGCTCTTCATCTATTCCAAACCGCTTGCTGGCAGCACCTGCAAAATAACACGTTAAAGCAGGGGTACTTAACGGGCTTTGCTTAGGGGACACTTTTGTGAAATGACAGGAAGCCAGGGGCCAGTCGCCACAGCCACACACTTGTTTCTAAATTTCATTTCTTAGATTTTAGGACGTTTCTCATTTTTTTTTGGACATTTCTCAGATTTTAAGGACATTTCTCAGATTCTAGGACATTGCTCGGATTTAGGACATTTCTTGGACTTAAGGACATTTCTCAGATTTTTGGACCTTTCTCGGATTTTAGGACATTTCTAGTATTTTAGGACATTAGGGGCTTAGTTAGGACCTCTGTCGGGGGTGTGGGGGATCCTCCACTGGCACTTTTTTTGATAATCAAACTCTATGTTGATGCTGTTTTATGCACTCTGGCACCTTATGTATACTAAAGTACTAAAGGCTTTTTTTTAGTGTGAATTAGAAAAGTGTTGGGGGCCACCTGGCACGCTATCAGGGGCCACATTTGTCCTGCAGTCCTTAAGCTGAGTATTACTGCATTAAGCCTGGTATACACTGTGCGATGTTGGGCTGTCTCAAACAAAAGATAACCGTGGCAGAAACGTGGCGATATCTTTGGTCGTGTGTCTGTGTGTGTTTGTGTGTGTCTGTGTGTGTTGTGGTTGTCTCTATGTGTCTGTCAGAGTGTGACTCACCCATGGCCTTAACGGCTCTGGTTCCTGCAGTGTGGCCGAGCTCCAGAGAGTGAATAAACACTTCCCTTCGCTTCTCTCCTCCAGCCAGGGTCAGCTGAGCGGAGCAAGAAACCAAAGAAATAATTATGTATTTACTGCAGTGAGAGACTGTGTGTGTGTGTGTGTGTGTGTGTGTGTGTGTGTGTGTGTGTGTGTGTGTGTGTGTGTGTGTGTGTGTGTGTGTGTGTGTGGTGCTCCTCTGACCTCGGCCTGGTAGAGCTGCACCAGAACAGGCTGGTCTGCATGTCGACAGTAATAAAGCACGAAGTCTGCCAACAGGGGGAGACTCTCCGTGCTGCTGCTGCTCACTGACTCATAGCCTCCTTCCTTACCTGCCGTCTGTTTCACAGAGAGCACACACACACACACACACACACACACACACACACACACACACACACACACACACACACACACACACACACACACACACACACAGTGATTTCATCTGTGTGCAGCTATATAAAAAGGTGTCACCGTAAAATTCAATTCACAAAATTTTAAGCAAATCAGAAGGTTTTTGACAGTTGAGGCTGCCGGCATGTTTTTACACTCGACATTTTTTCACACGTCAAGTATTGTCTTATGAACTGGTTTACAGGTGTAACGACATTTAAATCAACAGAATCACAAGAAATCCAATGTGGGTAATGTAAAGTTTAGGTATAAAAACCACTTTGTTATGGTCAGGAAAAAATCCTGTTTTGGCTTTAAATACCTGGTTTTGGAGGCACAATCCCAGCTGGAAAAACAGCAAAGTCTAAAAGCTGTCTAAAAGCAGCTGAAATGCAGCCAGTACTCACTAAAAAAAGCTACCTGCATTTCTTATTGGTCAAACAGTGTGGTAGATACCTGGCAGAGGACGTCAGAGGACAGGCTGAGCAGACTGAGGACGTTACGCTCGTACCAGGGGTCCATCATGCCCAACATGTGGGCGATGTCGGTGGTGCTGTCCTCCACTACAGTGCCGTTACTCTCCTGTCAGACGGAGAGAATAAAAACTTTTAACACCTCAGTCAAAATGCACATAAATAACATTTCATGTCATTATATTACAGTAAACTATTATCTGTTCCACTTTCTAATGAGGCACCGTTTAGAAAGGGTTAATGCATTAGGTTTTAATGAATGGCTTGATTATGAGAGAATTTAGGACGGTGTTAAGATTTTAGGACATTTCTCTAATTTTAGGAGGTTTCTAAGATTTTAGGACATCATTGTGGGCTTCTCTAGGACCTCAGTCAGGGGTGCGGGGGATCCTCCACTGGCACTTTTTTTTGATAAACAAGCTCTACTTTGTTGCTGTTTTATTCACTCTGGCACCTTTGTGTACTTAAAGTACAAAAACAATTCCTCACTTTAATGAATTGTTTGTTAATGCTTTATTGATAAGTTATCAGCAGTTGTTATAAGCATTTATGGAAACACAACACCCTGGTGAACGTGCTAATTTCAGCTCCCTAACCGTTGAGATGCAAGGACACCGATACAAATTAATCTGCACCGTCTTTGTACGAGAGACTTAATAAGTAAGAGATATATAAAGAGAAGTAACCACTGGTAAGTTTTCACAGACCTCTGCATCTGCTGTTTACCTGTTCTTTGGTCTGTCCGGGACGTCAAAGGGACACACCAAAAAAAACCCCAAAAAAACTCCACACACAAAAGGCACACTTGTCCTCTGCAGAGCCGTGTACACAGCTTTGCTCTACTGGCAGTGGGAAGGAGTCTTTAGTCTATTTTTAGCAGGTTTACCCATGTTTTAATTAAATTTAATTTTGGCGGTAAACGAAGGCCTCTGTATACATGTACAGGTAAAAGACTGAATCAGCCGTCTCACCACAATTTTGGTTGAACTTCCTGTCGTCCCCTCAGTCGGTGTGTTTCCTCCTCCTGTGCTTCCTGACGTTCTCCTTCTGGTGGGAACAAAGTAAAACTGCAGTTTGCAGGTCTTGGTGAGTCGGGGGCATTTACTCTCTTTCTGCTGCAGGTCGCTGTACGCCCGGGCCAGCCTGCCCGCCTCTCTGTCACCTCCAAACACCACCACCTTGACCAGGGTGGGCACTTGTGCCACATCGCCTTCATCGCAGCTGAGGATTGGCCTCCTGCGGACGCACACGTGCTTCCGGGGGGAGAGGGGATCCAGGGCGGCGGTGGACGGATCCAGAGGATGAGCGTGTCTGGACCTGGAGTGTTTGAGCTGTGACCCAGTTCTTTGAAAGTCTTTGGTAAAATCGCTCCGGTAGCCCATACTCTGAGCGCGCCGGCAGTTATTCGGGCTGCGGGGATTTTTAAAAAGCATGGAGAAGCGCTCTACGCCTAAGATGGATCTGGATTTCTTTTTGGGCTTCTTTCGAAGCTTTGGTTGGCTTTCCTGTCCTTCCTCTGTGTCCTCGTGTGCCGTGTCCTCGCTGAAGTCACTCTCCACGCCCGATGAGCCGGACGGCGTGGACACCACGGACCAGCTGGAGGACAGAGAGTAGCCGGAGTCCCTCGAGGAGGAGGATGTGGTGGAGATGCGGTGGTTTTGAAACTCGTCGTCCACTTTGTTTCCCTCCACCTCGTCTTCCTCGTCCACACTGGTGTCGTTATTATCGTCCTCGTCCTTTTTCAGGAAACATTCTGGCAGTGAGTCCAGTTCGGACTCACTCTTGAGAACGTCATTCAGAACATCTGAAGAAGAAAATATTTAAGAAAGGTTATATATAAACTCCAGTTCAGGCATTTGGAGAGCTGTCTTATGTTGGACTAGTTACCAAAATTGTCGTTTTCCCAGGAGCACGTGTGACATTTGGGGAACGGCAGCGTGAAAGTCTCAACAGCTCCTGATGAGAGGAGGTCACGCTCAGGTTAAAGAAGTATTTGACTGCTGGAAAGATGGTCTATTAACAAGACTAGTCTGTCTCTGCAGCAGAAAGACACAAATACTTTTGAAGTCATCGGAGAAAACGGAGAAAAGGACATTTTTGCTCAAGAGGTAGAAAACCTCCAACTACCACAATGCACTGCACCAGACCCAAAAACGCTCCCGTGAACTGTCTGTTTCAAACGATGATGTCCAGCTGGTAATTTTTTGTACTTATAAGACATTTCTTGTATTTTAGGACATTTTTAAGATTTTAGGACATTTCTAGAATTTAAAGACATTTCTAGGATTTTAGGATGTTTCCAGGATTTTAGGACATTTCCCCGATTTTTGGATTTTTCTAGGATTTGAGGACATTCCTTGGATTTTAGGATGTTTTTAGGGTTTAAGGACATTTCTAGGATTTTAGAACATTTCAAGGATTTTAAGATAATTCCAGGATTTTAGGATGTTTCTTTGTTTTTAGGTTGCATCTTTGTTGGAGGTGCAAGGGCACTTTTTTTGATAAACAAGCTCTGTTTGGATGCTGTTTTATGCACTCTGGCACCTTATGTATACTTAAAGTAAACCTGGCACTCTATCGGGGGCCAGATTTGGCCCACAGGCCGTAAGTTGAGTATCACTGCTTTAAGGAGGCACTACAGGACAATAGAAAGCAGAATAATCAGAGCAACACTTCACACATTTATCTATTTCCACTTTGTTTGTGCGTTTTGTGTTATCTGTCTCACCAGTATCTGGGCAGCCATCAGCAGGACCAGGACCTGCGACGTTCTCTCGGAGCCTCTCCATGCTGTGCAGCAAAACTCGTCTCGCCGCGCTGAGATCTGCTGTCGAGGCTGCTGTCTCCATGCGGTCAGTCACCGCCTCCATCAGCTGCTCCAGCTCCTCTGGACGCTTCCTCTGGAGGAACAGCAGAAAAGTTTGTTTTAGGAAGGAAAGAATAAAGAGAAGTTGTGCGTCTAGAACACGCCGGTCAGCCACCTGCAGGGCGGCGTGGAGCGCCTGCAGGTCACGGTCGGTGCCCAGAGCAGCCTGGAAGGCGTGCAGGATGAGGGTGATGGTGACGTCTGTGCTGGAGTGCTGGGTGCTGCTCAGCTGCTCCGACACAGACTGGACCTCCGGAGGGACGTCCTCGTCTGAGCTCACTAACAGCACCGTCCTGATAAAACAAACACACACACAACATCGGATACACTGAGATTAATGATGTAAAAATCCTATAAATCAAGTCACGTGTCAATTCAAATTAAAAGTGTCGTCTTTGACGTGTTTAGCTTGTTTTAACATCTTAGTTTTAGTGAACTCACATGGTCTTAGAGCAGTGAATATTAGGGGAAACACCCTGCTCCGTCCGAACCAGCCTCTGAAATGAAATACCTACAACACAAGTACACAGTTTAGTTTATCTCAGTGGGTAAACATCACCCCGAAAAGTCACACTGAGACACGAGGAACGCCTAAAAACTCCTGCTCCATGTCTGATGAACTCGAGTACCCGTCAGCAGCACCAGTCATGTGACCTACTCCAAACAAAAACCATTACAGAAACACTTCACCCACAAAATGACAATTTGTATATCAATTACTCACTCCGTGTTTCACTGAATTTGGGAAGAGAACTTTTTTGTTTTCCTCACATGCCTCCATGTGAACAGAGAATTCAGTCACTGAGATAAATTTTGATGAACTGAAATAAATGGGGGGGGGGGGCACATTTAACAACAGCAAGACTATATAAAACATCTGTTTACAGACTCTCATTTAGCCATTCTCGTGCTCTACTTCAAAAGCACATGCATTTTTTGGTAAAACCTTTGTATATAAAAACAACCACAATGACAGAAAAAATGTTGGTGTTGTACATTTCTGCACACCACAGATATTTTACATTTCAGCAGTAAAAACTTTATGTTTCAGCAGTGCTGTGGTCAACACGGTTAGGTTTAGACACAAAAATAATTTGGTTCTGGTTAAGAAAAGATCATTTTTGGCATCCAGTTTCAGAGGCGCATCAGGAAAAGAAACGATATCTCTAAAAAAAACAAACAATACGCCTTTTGAGGTACTGGGCAAGACACAGCAGTGTGTCAGTGAAAAACAACCGCTTCTGTGTCACTATTTCGACAGGAGGTTGAAAGAGGGTCGTTATATGCACATCACATACGTGCAAGGCTATCAAAAAACACCTGACCTGATGAAGACCCAAATGGGGTCGAAATGATGTTTTGAATAAACTTGCATGGCAAAGAGTAAGTGTGCAGAAGTTACCTTTTTTCCTCACTATCCCGACATGAAACACAGCAACAAGTTGCTACAAAACACCCACGTTTGGTGCCTAAAAGCCACTGGAAACAGAGTGATGACTTTGCAAAATTAAAACCGGTTTGCTTTGTTTCGTGGTCTCAAACTGTGCTCTGCAGATATGCAGGCATCGAGCACAGGTGTCACACCATCCACCATCCACCTCCACCGCCTCTTCTGTGTTTTTGAATTCTTTGTTCACCGCAGAGACATGCAAGAAAAACAGCCCTCTTCACAAATTCAACCAAACACAGGGAGATTAACCCGTTGTGTTTCACTGCAGTGCAGAGTCAGAGTTACCTGGAGCTCTGAGCTCCTGCTGGATGATGATCAGCAGCCGTTTACTGGCGGAGCTGCACGGCTCAGGCCAGGCCAGGAAGCTGTGGAACAACAGGTAGGCCTCCTGCAGCACGCTGCAGTCCTGAGCCACATGAGGAGCCTGAAACAAATGACCATGTTAACCCTAAAAGCCTGCTTTAATATTACACACACTCAAACCGCTGTGTGCACAAAATGGCTTGGAAAAATATTATGCATTTACATTATTTTCTACTTTCATTGACTTAATCTTTTAGCCAACATCCTAATCAGAAATATCAAATAATAATTCATTTTTCCCAATTTTTACCCTTTAAATGCCAGGTTTTTGGCATGATGCCACTATGTTTTTAGATGGAAAAAAAAACACAAAAATATTTTCAGTATACTACATGCAAAGTACATTTTTTTGGATTATCACAACCTGGAATATGTCAGTGATTAGCAGCAACATTGATTTTTATACATTATTATTTTTTGTGCAGTGTCAAATACTAATACCACTCTGTAAAGTGTGCTTTTCAAAATAAAGCTTTAAAAATATTAATTATTTAATATATACATTATTTGAGTAACTTTTTAACCAACATCAGTCCTAATCATGAATATCAATTATTCATTAATTTTTAGTATATTCACCCTTTAAATTCTAGGTTTTTGTCATGATGCCACTACCTTAAACTACATGCAATTTTGATTTTTTTCTTTATTTCGATGATCAAAGCCTAGATGATGTCAATAATTTGCAGCAAAATTGATTATGACAGTGCACCTTGTGGAAATAGCATTTATTTTTTCCATATGCCAAATATGGTAAAAATGATATCATCAGATGGAAAATAGTAAACATTTCAATTCCAAGTCAAAAGCCCAGAATAACACCCAGAAATAATAAAATTAATGTTTTTTTGCTTTAATGGCTGTGGGACCCAAAATTGCTGTTTGAATGGATTTCAATTGAGCATTTTTTTAACTTAACAGTGGAACAATTTAGTTTTTAATGTTTTTAGACCTATTATAGGAGCTGAGCTGGAAATTCCAAGATTAAAGAAAAATACACAGTCTTGCAATAATGAGTGACATATGCCTGAACACGGCCAAAATAATCAAAACAGTGAAGAACATGCACCAAACAGTCCCTAAGGGTTAATTACGAAACAGAGTAATCTGGAGGAGACGAGCTGGTTCTTCTACTCACTTTAAGGAGGGTTGAGGAGAAGAGGAGCGTGAGCGGCACCACCAGATCATACAGATTCTGCTCTAGCACCTGTAAAAAAATAAAAGCATGAATTAAAACACACCATCATTCTTCATATTACACTCATGATGTTGTTTTTAAGCTGCAGACCTCCTTTGTTTTTCTCAGTATTTTCTGTAGAAGGATGGGGAAGTTGTGGGCATCTCTCTTCACAAGTTCCTCCAAACACCAGCGGTTGATGCACAGGCCAGCTGCAGGCAGACAGAAACACACACCACTTATTTCTCCTTTCAGGTTTCATTCTGATAACAGGCTGTAAACACGCAATATAAAGTCAATACTCTAAAGGGTGCTGAGGAGCGAAAGATGATTGCACCACTGAATGTTTCACTTAACCCTTTGACATCTGGACTGACCACACAATTTTTGTGCTGCTTTCAGACGCCTTTCGCAAGTATTTTAACCTTTTAACCCTGAGCAAATTGTGTTTTTTTAAAAAATGTCTTTAATGGCAAAAAAGACAGTAAATAACCTGGTAAGAAAAGTTCGACAAATTGCAAGAAATTTGTAGATTTATATTTTTTTAAAAAGCTAGGGAAAAATATCTAACTATATAGGTAATTATCATAGTTACATATTTAAAATTATGTTACAGAGTTATTATGATTTTTACACTCTTTTTTCAGGTCATTTCCTGTTTTTATTTCATTTATTTATTTTACTAATTTTGAGCTACTTTTCTTGTACTTTTTTTTTTTTTTTTACTGATTTTTGGTTTATTTCTTTTGTTGTTCATTGCCTTCTTCCAATGTTTTTGAAAGAAAACAAGCACATTTGCTCAGATTTCAAAGGGTTAAGTATTTCAAAATGTGACTCTGTGACACTGATCCTGTTCGACACTTTCAGTCACTCCTCATTCTGAGTGTCACCACTTTCAATTCCCGTTTGTCGCCATAAGACGGACAATATGTTCCCAGTTGGTTTGCCGGTTGCATGTGTTGATAATTTAAGAGTTTAAAATTCACGTGGTGTTTTCATCACTCAGTTAATATTTCAGTTCAGTTCAACAGCAGCGTGTCAGGACGTGGTTTTAAGATATCATCTTTATTCTTTATTGACCACTACATTTCCAAGACTTTGAGGCAAATTTTCAAGAATATACATGCTCTGAAACAATCATCGATACTCCTCAGTTCTTTTTCATGAATAAAAATAATAGCTTTTATAAATATATTCCAAAAAATAAATAAATTCAGAACAGGATCAGAACTGAACATTTTGATTTAAGTGAGGGACTGCAAAAAGGTGACGGCATGTTTAATTATTTCTTAAGCGCTGTGGAGTTATGGGGTTTTTTTTTGGCTTCGGGGAGGGCTGTACAACTTTAACTAGCTGTATTTTGTATTTATTTTACCACCAATTTTAAAAGGAAACTACTTCTATCAAAAATATTAGCCATTTTCCCCTTTAAAATTATTTGTGCATTAAAAAATGTGATTTTTCTCTTTAAACATTTTTGTGAGTTTTATAGGGAAGAAAGTTTTTTTTAAACTTTTAGTTTTTTTTTTACAAAACATTTTGGTGTTTGTTTCTTCCATATTTTTAGGCAGTTTTCATCGCAAACATTTTTTCTGTCTTTCTTTTTTTTTGAAGAAAACATTGTATATTTTCTTTGAAAATGGCCAAAATTAAACCATTAATCATTGCAAGAAACCATAAAAAAGAAATTGTCATTAGATTACACAGGTTTGTGAACAGATTTTCATGACTTTTAGGGTATATTTAGTTTTTCATGACTTTTCCAGGTTTTTCGCGACCATATAAACCCTGTTTATTGCCACGTGTACTCTGGTGCAAACTGAGAACTCATATTAGGTCATATACAGTTATCGGAGGTATGAAATTGAGTCTTACCGTTCCAGAGTTGTTTGTCAGGAGTGTCGACACCCAGGCTACTGAGGCATCGCTCGAGGACATGCTGGATCCGATCCTCAGTGCACGAGCTCTGCTCCATCCTCAGCATCATCTTCTGCAGAGACATCACAACATCCACAGCAGATAAACCTCCAGGAAGTCCCAAAATAAAAGCAAGAATCACGCCCTATTATTGTGTTCGACTGAACCAATAAATGGTGTCTCTTTGGTCATCCAAACTTCCTGTTATTGCTGCTGCCAGCACTCCATAATCATTATTGTTCCTCCCAAGAGACAATCAAACACAAAAGGTCTGCACAAACAGGGGTGCGAGCACAAATGTCCACGACAAAGATGTCAGGGCAGAAAACGCAGCCCGCCACTTCCTACTAAAACCAGTGAGTCACAGGCTGCGTGTGCGGACCGGAGATGAGCTGGTCGAAAGCAGCAACCACAACTTCTCCTGCTTCTCTACTTCATTCTTAAAATCAGCCGCTGACACCACATTTCATGACTGAAAGTGGGATAGAAATTAATGTGACAAAAGGACTACTTCCCATTTAATCTTGATTAACAAGCACAGACAAGTGTCTCTGTGTTTTATTATCAAAAGTGTAAATGTCAGTCAAGGTAAAGACAAGAATCTGGCTATGTTTATCATTTACAGTCCTGCTGGTGGTAAATATCTCGAATACAAACATGGAAACAGTACTAATACTGGCAATACTTCTCATTTAATGGTCACAAACTGATACACGCTGGAAAACTGCATATTACAAGCATTTTAATAGCATGTTTTGTCATTTTGATCTTTTCTTTGTGTTTTATTTAGGGGCCGTCTCAGCTGTTTACTAAAGGCCTTTTTAAAAAAAAAAAAAAAAAGGGTATGTATGTGTATGGGCGTCTGTTGAAAAAAAAGTTATTTTAACACCAGGGAAATTAAAAAATGCAAAAAAAAATTCTGTCGATTTTTTCTGACCGAGGATGTTGAAGGGTAAAATCAACAAAACCCAATAAAGTGCAACAGTTATGAACAAAAAAAGAAAAAAGACATTTCTGGACTTTGCTTGGTACCCATCACATGACACCTGTGGTCAGGATGCACAGACATTTGATGACAAACAAGTAAAACCACACCGACCACACAATGAAATGGACATTTTGGAAACATTTCACTGGGGTAATAAAGACTATTCCCAAGCCGGGGTCTGTTTCTGTGCCTATTGTGATCTATTTAAAGAGACATAATTGAAAAAAAGACTGCCATGAGACTTCCCTCTCGATGAGAAAATATATTTTCCTCTTAAGTATATTTGGCTTCCAGGATGTCGATGTGCATACGGAAGCTGCAGTTTGTGCCCAGCTGTGGCAGATGTGTCACTGTGACCAGTGTTGAATCACGTGTGCGACTGGAAAACTGGGGTCACCTGAGCCCGACAAAACAGGAAAAGGCCTTCCGGGAAGCATTAATAAGACGGGATAGAAACTACATCTTAACCCTTTGAAACCTGGGCCAATCAGCTTGATTTGTTTGTGAAACATGGAAAGAAGAGAGTGAGCAAATTTAGAAGAAATGACCCAAAAAATTCATTTTAAAAAGTGCAAGAAAATTACCAAAAATTAGCATGAAAAAAAGGGGGAGTAATAAAAGAAGATAAAATAGACAAAACCTAAAAAAACAAAAATCATAATGATTTTGCAAAAATAATTTTAAGTAAAAAGTTTTTTTTATTATAGTAAAACTTTTTAAATCTACTAATTTCTTGCAGTTTGTGGGGCATTTCCTGCTAAATTTCTCATAACCTTTTCTTCATGCTTTTGAAAAAGAAAAAAAAATCAAACCAATTTGATTTGAAGAAAGAAAAGTAGTGTCGATCCAGGTTTCATTTTTTTTTTTGCAAACCAGTTCATCTTTCTTATTCATGACTTTTAACTATTTGCTCAGTTTTCCCTCAGTTGCAACAACTTTCAGGCGTTCCAGCTGACTCAGTGTATATTTTTGTCTATTTCTTCCCCTCTTGGATTTCTTGAATTTGAACCTGCAGAAGTGTCTGCAGTTTGGGGATCACTGTAGAGAAGTAGCGGTCTGCATAAAAGGCAGTGATAATCTGATAACAGGCTGAAGTAATGATGATATTCAGTCACAATTATCATATCAATCTAACATTAAAATAAATGAAGCCTGCAGCATAAATCATGAAGACACGCATATCTTCTGTGCATTAGGGCAGCAGCTCTGTGCTCTGCAGCACCTGCGAATCCAGCTTCTGCAAGTCTATTCAGCCACTGCTGAGGAAGCAGGTGTTGCTCCATTGTATGTTTATATTGTCCTGCACTTCCATGCAAACCTGACAGTTAATGCCACAATGCAAAAACACTTATCTCTGCAGCACCGATCTCTGCTGATCCCGCTCTAAAATGAAGATTATTTAATTGCTTTAATTGCACAAAGTGGAGGAGAGATGGAAAAACAAGATCGGTGACACTGATACACGCACAGCTGCCCTCTATAAAACCAGCTGCATTATAATTATTGCTGTATCTTTCAATACAAAAAATATTATCTAATAAATACTAAATAAATGTTACACTGCGCAATCCTCAGTGCACTGATAAAAGCCCTCAGCAGCTTTTAGAAGAAGAGGAACAGGAAACATGCAGAGCTTGAACACTTTGCAGTTAGATCTGATGGACGTTATGCAACAGAGGCTTGTTCCTACTACAGAGATCGTTTATGGAAATGGTAAAAGTATAAAAAAAGCTCCTTCAGACAGGCATGAGACATTAAATACAGACACTCTGAAGGTACTGTAAACATGCTAAACATAAAAAGAGATTAGAAATGAAAACGTAAGACACATAAGTCTTACCCATCTGCTGCTGTTATCAGTGTCCTGGATCATCCCAGATCAACCACAGCTGAGCAGCGGAGGGAAACAATACCGAGACCACATCCTCCCGGGTTTGTGCTTTTCAAAAATAGACCGTCCGACTGCAGAGTCAGAGAGCATGTGCTGCAAAACAGGAACTGAGCGAGTCTTTGGGCTGAAGTGCTTCACAGAACACAATCTACTGATGTTGTAGGAGGAGTCTTTCACATGGCAGATCTTATCACTGACACTTAATGACAAATTAATCACACAAAATAACTATTTCACGTCAGTGATCTAGGTTTATGCATGCATAATGTTCCTACCTCATGCAATACTATATGTTTACACTGTTTTTATCTCTATGCAATATTTATTCCACACTGTGTATCGCACTGTAGAAATCTTCGCTGAAATGTGTATATACTATAAATAGTCTTGAGTACTTTATATTTTGTTATATTTGTATACTTTTTAAATTTCTGTTTGAGCTGCTGTGACAAGTGAATTTTCCAGGTGTGAGATCAATAAAGTTTTATCTTATCTTATGTTATCTTAATTTGTATAGCAACTTTAGTTAGTTAGTTTAGTTAGTACTTTATGTGTGAGTGTTAAAATTTAAAAACTTATTATAAATAAACATATTTATTTAAAATGTATATATATATATATATATATATATATATATATATATATATATATATATATATATATATATAAATTAAAACAATAAAATAAAATAATTACGTGTATTTATATGCCTCAGGCCAGAGGTGGAAAAAAATGAACAAAATATAAAATAAACATTGAATAACAAAGCTCGAAACAGAAAAGCGCACAAAAAGCAGTGATTCATGATAATGATTATTTCACCAATAAACCAATAATTTCTAGCTTCTCGTGTCCGATAAGATACCGATAACTGATTATTTCTTTTTCTTTGTTTTTCATTACCTGAGAGTATGAAAGGCTGAGATGTGGTGAGAACTGATGAATTTAATTTGTGCATTTTCATCAAAAAACTGACATTTATGTCAACTTGAATTGTACAAATATAATGCCAAAAATAATAATGTGTTTGAGTTCTAGTGGATCTATAGAGAGAAACGTTCCCCAAACTGTCAGGAAGCAGCAGCTACAGAACCGTCCCTAAATAACGGCTCTGTGATCTCTGCACATTCACATGTTGTTCTGCTTGTTGTTGGAAGGAATCAAACATCAGATATCAGTTTATTCTTTCAGCAGAACCGAGCTGGAAACTCACTACACCTGAACTCAAACCGCGTCCAGCGTGTCCTCTCATCATGTCCTCTCATCATGTCCCCTCATCATGTCCCCTCATCATGTCCTCTCATCATGTCCCCATCACACACACACGGAGCAGAAGGAGGGAGGGAGGAGACAGCAGCCGCTTACACCGGCGGAGAATGAGAGCGGAGCGTACACTCGGAGACACTGACGGAGACACGAGAATAAGAGCGCAGCGGACATTCTGAGACATCGGCAGAGATAACGGCGGAGAATGAGAGCTGAGCGGACACTGGTGGAGACACCAGCGGAGAACGAGACCAATCAGACATTGGGAGACACCAGCGGAGAGAACGGCGGAGAAAGAGAGCGGAGCGTTTTTCAATGTCATTAAAAACATATCTGTTACTATAAATCATTGAAAAAAAGCCATAGTGTGTGCTTTTTTCCTGTGTGGCCCTTACATGCTGGCTCCCTAAAATGACACTGAGTCATTTAAAATTTGGCATCCCCAATCTAAAAATTTTGTTTCAGAACTGTAAATTTTCCTGGGTTTAAGTTCCCTCAGATGCATCTTCAATATACTACATGCAGAGTAGATTCTTCCTCTTATTATTATGACAGTCTGGGATGTGTCAGTGATTGGCAGAAACACTGATTGTGACAGTGCACCTAGTGGAAATAGCATGTATTTTTTTCCCATGTGCCAAATGTGATTAAAAATGACTTCATCATGTGGAAAATAATTTTTAAAAAATCCAATGCAAAAGACCAGAATGACACCCAGATATAATAAATAAAAGCAGGTTTTTATGCTTTGATGGCTGTGGGGTCAAAAATGTCAGTTTGAATGGGTTTCAGTGGAGCAGACTAAATTTAACTATTTAGTTTTCACAGTGTATTTTAGACTTATTGTAGGAGCTGAGCTGGAAATTTACTGATTAAACAAAAATAAACAATCTTGCTGAAATGTATGCCATATGCATGAACACAGCCAAAAGAATTTAAGAAATGAAGAATGAAAAGTGCAGAAAACATGCCAAACAGTTCCTGGGAGCTAAATGCTGCAACATGACCAAAAAAAAATCAAAAGAGAGACAAAGTCATGTTTTTAAGGCAAATTGCTTAAGATATAAATAAATGTTACTCTTTTTGTACCTTCAAATCACAAGTTTGAATGCATCACATTTCTTTTGAGGTGTTTTTACCTGCAGTACCAGCAATGCTCCGGAAGATGTCGCTGCTCCCTCTCCCTCCGCAGAGACTCTCCAAAGGCTCCGTCTCCTCTGAATGAGTGGACCCCCTTTCTCCTATTATAACAGAGAGGGAATGGGACAGAAAGAGATAGAGGTGGACAGAGGTGTGACTGAGAGGACAGGCAGAGGGACCCTCAGAGCCAGCTGGGCTTTTGCCAGATCTTATTTTTATTTAGGAATTTCACAGAGGGGGAAAGTATAGCAGTAGTTTTTCGTACGTAAACGGGATAGGTTGCTCTCCAAATTGTTAGGAGTTCACTTTCAGACTGAGCAGTTTATTTGGAGGAAGAGTCCTGGGTTTCTTTGCCTCGTAAGAATATTTTGTTTCTCTTTCGCTTGTGCGTTTAAGTTTTACGCACCAGAGAATCGTTTATTTTGAGTGACTTGATTTTGGCTTTATCATAATTAATTATTAATCTGATATTTTGTGTGCATTACATTTCAGCGCCAGAGTCCCTGCGGTGCACGGATTACAATGCAAAGGATTTTGGAGGTTTGGGTCACCTTGGTGACAGTTTGTGCGCTAACCGAGCGGGTCTTTGGAGGATACGGGCTCAGCATGTTTGCTGCACAGTCGTCCCCTCCGGACCCGTGCTATGATGAGAACGGGAACCCTCGGAGGTGCATCCCCGACTTCGTCAACTCCGCTTTCGGGAAGGACGTGCGCGTGTCCAGCACCTGCGGCAACCCGGCCGCCAGGTACTGTGTGGTGACCGAGAAAGGCGAGGAGAGGACGCGGGACTGTCACACGTGCGACGCCGGGGACCCCAAGAAGTCCCATCCACCTGCGTACTTAACGGACCTCAACAATCCGCACAACCTCACCTGCTGGCAGTCTGAAAACTACGTGCAGTACCCGCAGAACGTCACGCTCACCTTGTCGCTGGGGAAAAAGTTTGAGGTCACCTATGTGAGCCTGCAGTTCTGCTCACCCAGACCGGAGTCCATGGCGATCTACAAGTCCATGGACTACGGAAAGTCGTGGGTGCCGTTTCAGTTTTACTCCACTCAGTGCAAGAAAATGTACAACAGGCAGAATAAAGCAGCAATAACGAAGCAGAACGAGCAGGAGGCCATCTGCACGGACTCCCACACGGACATGCACCCTCTGACAGGTGGACTCATCGCCTTCAGCACCCTGGACGGCAGACCGTCCGCGCACGACTTCGACAACTCCCCGGTGCTGCAGGACTGGGTGACGGCCACCGACATCAAGGTGATCTTCAGCCGGCTTCACACTTTCGGAGACGAGAACGAGGACGACTCGGAGCTGGCCCGAGACTCCTACTTTTACGCCGTGTCGGACCTGCAAGTCGGGGGACGGTGCAAGTGCAACGGGCACGCGTCGAAGTGCGTCAAGGACAGAGAGGGGAATCTGGTTTGTGAGTGCAAACACAACACGGCGGGACCGGAGTGCGACAGGTGCAAACCTTTCCACTATGACCGACCATGGCAGCGCGCCACGGCCCGGGAAGCCAACGAGTGTGTCGGTAAGGCATCCCCTCTTTTCTCCTTCACTTTTCTAATTATTTTAGCTCTAAATCTATTTTTGTTTAAATGTTTTATTTAATTCGTGTAAAAGATTTTGTTTCAAATAAGCATATTCACCGCGTCCTGCCTTTACGCACAGGAAACTATGCACCAGCCTGATGTTTATTCGTTAATGTGAAATCATTTTATATTTTCTCGTGAATAAAACACAGATGCAACGCTCATCTAAAACCAAAATATTCTCGATGTTAGCACAGGGAAATCTTTGTGCTACTAGCGGTGATCTGACTTAAAATCAGGGTTTAATTAATTTGGTTGTGGCTAAATAAATCCTGATTTTGGCAGAGAGAGACGAGAAGGCCTCGAGCTGAAATCCTACGACCTGAACAGTAAAAAACCCCGATGATTAACATCAAGACACGATTAAATTATATAACAATTTGTTTTAGCTAAACTAATGATTAATCTTATCCTAAAATTAATCTTTTTTGGCGTTATTGCAACTTTTAATGAGTCCAAAACAAAAAAGTAACATGTATTTACATAAAGCTGTTCCCCAAATAAAATAATAAAATCTCTATCATTTATGCCTATATAAAATGCATATTATCTAAATAGATGACTGAATTCAGTGATTCTATTTTGTTGGAGAAAATGATTCATTTGCGGAAATCAGATCCGCATTTTAATAGAAACATAAACGCACACAGTTTTGCCGAAATATAATAGATGCTGCTCCAACTATAGCTCCATATTTCTTGTATGCAATAATAAATAATAATAAAAATATGCTGCTGTTTCTCAAGTTTCTGTAGCTGTTTCGTTCAGTAGGGCCTACGTGTATTTATATGCACTTTTGTGACCCTGATTTTTATCAACATCCAGAAGAAAAGAAAAGGCCAGGAAGTCATTTCCACAAACAAAGTGCGCCTGTCCGAATGCGTAATTGCGCTCTGACCTGTGTTTCCGACTGTAGTGGCGCTTTAATGGGAAGGAAACCTTGCAGCTGCGGAGATAGACTGCAGGGGCGTGTTGTGTTTCCATAAGCAGGTGCTATTACAGATCGGATGGGCGATTAAGGCGGTTTTATTGACATTTTTGGCACGTAGAGTATAAACTGCCACTTTGGAGCCAGTAAAGCATTCAGAGAGGACAAAGCGCGTGGTAATTTGAAGCCTGACGTGAGTTTTTTATACCGAGTGTATTTGCTGTGATGCTTCTATCAACAGCTCGAGCCCCTCTGAGCTTCAGCGAAACAAACCTGGAAAAGTAACAAGTTCCGACAGTGCCACGGTTTGCTTAACCAAACGGAACAAGTGAACAAGTTGTTCCCTTTGGCCTCCGCCTTTCGCCTCTGCGCAGCCAGCATCTCAGTGTATTTTACTAAAACAAAAGGTTGTCACTTATGGCATCCATCTCGCTGTCAGCGGGAGGGCCCCCCTTTCACCATCTCTTTGTGTGTGTGTGTGTGTGTGTGTGTGTGTGTGTGTGTGTGTGTGTGTGTGTGTGTGTTAGCGGTGTCATCAGATAAAACCGCAGAAAAGAAAGTCAGACTGAGCATGTCTTCTGTCCAAAGAGGAAATAATAAGAATGGCCTGACACCTATCAGTGAAAGAAGACGAGCCAGGGGAGGGGTTGTTTCCATTGAGCGGAGGGTCTGTATGGTGTGGCGGTGGGGATGCAGAGTGGCTGGTGCTGATGATCTGTCTGGATTCTTCCTCCCCGCTGGAGGACATTCATATAGAGGAGTGAGAAAGATAGGTGTGGTTGTGTTTCACTCGCTGGCATCAAGAAAGTAAGACTAGAAGGCCGTTTCTCATGACTTTGCATGCAAGGTTTCAGTCTTTTTGTCGTGTGTGTTGGCAGCAGCTTTCACAATCAGCTGGAGCTGCACAACTTACAGATTTGTATATAACCAGGGCCAGGCACAGGGTGGCACAGACTGCCTCACCCACCAGAGGCACAAGGTGATCGGAGCGGGTTTGTTAGTGTCACTGATGGATGGATAGATGCATGAAGTGACTGTTTTATACTTTTTGTCATAAAGTTAATCGAATGACCAAATAAAGGCGCAAAAGAGCTACGAATAACTACCAAGAGATGTGAATGATCATAAAGAGACACAAACCAAGGATACAAATATGCAAAGTGGTGCAAATAGACTAAAAATGATACAAAATGACCAAAAAAACACACAAAATAACTACAAAGATATACAAAATAACTACAAAGAGATACAAACCTACTACAAAAAGATGCAAAATGACCAGAAACTGATGCAAAGGGGAATACAAAGACATGCAAACCTACTACAAAGAGGCACAAAATGACTGCAATGAGATGCAAAATGATTACAGAGAGATGCAAAGTGACCACAAAGACACAAACAGACACAAAATGATAATAAAAAGACGCAAAAAGACTTCAGAGCAATGCAAAATGACCCTAATGTGATACAAATGAGCCAAAAAAACCCAAAAAACTCTGCAAAGAGAGGCAAAATGACTGCAAAGATGCAAAATGACTTCAGAGACACAAAAGATCACAAAAAGAAACAAAATGCCAACACGGATGCAAAACGACCAATAAGAGACAAACAACGAATGCAAAATGATCCTAAAGTGATGCAAACCTACTACAAAAGGCCCAAAGGGACCCCAAAGTGATGCAAACTGACTACAAAGTAGTGCAAACCAACAACAAAGATGCAAAATTACCAAAAAGACACGCATGATACCGATGATAAAGACACACAAAACAGCTACGCAAAGATACAAAATGACTAAAAAGAGACATAAAATGGATGGGCGGCCTTTCATGTGTCTGTGTCCTGGGGCCTGGCTGTATTTTGGAGTAGTTTTTATTTCATATCCGTTGTTTATATGGCAGTCATTCATTACTGTAATGTTACTATTAATAAAATGAACTCAATATTTGCCAAAAAGCAAGAAAGCTTAACACATTTTCAGCATTAGATTCACAAATGCATGAAAAAACCTGCATAAAACTTGAAAATGAAAATCTTTACACTAATGTTAATGCAGGATAATGTTTGACCACAACCCATAATCATTTATGTAAAGGAGCTAATGAGCCTGAGAAACACGCACACACACGCACACACACACACGCACACACACACACACACACACACACACACACACACACACACACACACACGCGGTGGCTCGTGAGGCTCTCCTGTCCCAGGCAGCTGCTTCATATTCTCTCCATGTTCAGCGTAGCACTGACCCCTGACAGTCAGGCCCCCGCTCCTCTCCGGCCTGACTGATGGGCTGTGAAGGGAACTGTGGGAAACTCCGACTTGCCAAGTGGGTTTTGAGGCAAGTTGAAAATGGTAGCCTCAGTCACTCATACGTGTAATTTTGCACATTTGTTCAATTTTGACTCTGTTTTTGCTGTCGCCGTGCCATGCGATGTTCTGTTTTATGGCGGCTGAGAGTCGGCTGGAAGTTCGATCCGTTTTGTTTCTTTACGCGTTTGATGTGCTTTCAGAGTAAACTTTCACTTTCACGTCTGTTTTACGGCTGGCAGGCGCTTATCTGACTCTAAATGAATTTTATGACAAAGTTAATTTTTACGAGACTTGTAATTTCAGCAGTTCATCCTGCCTTGTGCAGTAAAAGAAAATTGTGTCTCAGTGATCACAGTCACTTACTATCTGCACTAGTAGAGGGCTTTTTGTTTTGTGCTCTGCTCAAAATATTTGACTAAACCTACACAGAGACCTTTGTGAGGAAGAGCCGACGTGTTTGCCGCCCACAAGGTAGCTGAATTAGGCTATGATTGTATCAATCGCCTGCTGGCTCTGCTCCCAGTGTCTCTAACAACTCCAATAATAGAGTGCAGAATATAAATGCATGCTCACTTTTTTGAAAAAGAAGCAGCAGATTTGGTGATAAAGATGGAAGAATAGATTTGGAGTACAAATATAAGTGGCATTTGCATGCTAAAATCAATACTCAGCTACTTTTATGTTGTGTGATGAGACCAGTGCTATCAAAACTTTTTTTTTTTTAGATATAAGACCCAAAACCAGAATTGACAGAACAGAATTGGATATTGTTTCAATAATCTTTTCATAAAATTGAACTGTTAATGTCGAAGTTAGACTGTTAAAAGCTCGACATTTTATCCATTTATCCATCAATTTAAATGATCTACTGTAACAGTTAATCTGTTACCTTTAGCTAACTGTGTCTATAATTTACACATTATCTTTAGCTAACTATTTCAGCCATAACCATCACCTGTAGCTATTTTAAACATTTGTTTCCTTAGCTAAATAGTTCTAGAAATACCTATTTCACCATTTATTCATTACCTTCGGCTAAATATTTAAACCTTTTATCCATTACCTTTGGCTAAGTATTTTAGCCATTTATCCATTTCATTAAGGTATATATTTCAACCATTTATCCATAAATGTTCAGCCCTTTATCCATTATCTTTAGCTAAATATTTCAGCCCTTTATCCATTATCTTTAGCTAAATATTTCAGCCCTTTATCCATTACCCTTCCCTAAATATTCCTGATTACTTCAGTCTAGCTGTTGCATTCATGTATCCATTACCGTTTACCAAATATTTCAGCAATTTCTCCATTACGTTCAGTTAAATACTTAATTTTTCATCAATTACTTTTAACTATTACAGTCATTAATCCATTACTTTTGGCTAAGTATTTATTGATTACGTTAGTCTGTTTCATTCATTTATTCATTAGTTCAAACTGTCTACTGTTACCATTAATCTGTTATTTTTAAGTAACTGTGTACCATTGTCCCATAACCTTTAGCTAAATATGTCAGCAATTCATTATCTTTAGCTAACTATTTTAGCCGTAACTATGACCGACGGCTATTAAGACCATACTTAATTTATTTATCAATTACTTCTGTTACAGCTATTAATCCATTATTTTTAGCAAAGTATTTACTGTTTACCTTAGTCTTACTATTTTATTCATTTATCCATTACCTTTAGCTAAATATTTCAATCATTTATACAGTATTTTTAACTACTTAACTGTCCCAAACAGTTTATCGATGGTAAAACCAATGTTTTCGATGTTTCTCGCAGCTCATGGTGTTACAGCTGACTCCTTATGGATGCAGACCGTATTTCAAATCAAATTATTATTTTACTGCTATTCAACCCCCCCCCGCCCCATCACTGGTCTAAACACATCAAGTTAAGAGTGTTTTGAGAAAACTGCTGATTTGTGTCTTTAAACCACCACTTGCATGACAGCAGCTCAGAAAGAGAGAAAAGGGGACAGACTGGTAACCAGCACTTCCAGTACAACGACACCACATTTACCGCAGCCCGTTTCCCTAACGTCGCATTCCCTGTTCAGTTTACAATAATTTGAATCACAAAGATGTTTTTGGGGACGCAGGCTGACAGCATCTCTCATTGTTGTCCATGCGGGACGACTGACACCGTTTCTGCTGATGGTGAATGTGCCGCCGCCTCCCCCGGGTTGCCAGGTTGGGCCCGGCCCGCTCACCATCTGGGTCTCATTTTTAGCTCCATGTGACGGGAGAGAAGAATTTGTGTAAAGCATGATGTCATAGATGTTCTTCTGTCTCACTCGTCCGCTGGTATTTTGGTTCCCTCATTGTCTCTCGCTGTCGTTCTCTGAACCGTCGCCGTGTGCCAGCGCCAGCGGACAGGCAGCCATTTCCATTTAATGTGTAAGCTGAGACATATTTAAGGGTTTTAATTTTTCACATGAAGTTAGTCAACAATAGCCAGAGGAAACGGCTATTTCTGTGGTTGTTTTTGTTTTGTTGACTTCTGTTCTGATGAGATTCGTGTTTAAATATATTAGTTTAACATACTGTCCGCTGCAGGAATGGAAACAAGCTGCGTTTACAAAGTTAATTCGTCGCAAGAAACTGACTTAACGTGCAACAGTTATGGTAAAGATATAGACGCAAGGTGATGTCAAGGAGTTCAATCCTCTGTTGTACTGAAGTACCCATGAGCAAGGCTCCTTCTGGTCTGACCTTTAACCTCATTCTGGTTGGCAAAAGAGAAGTTTCTTTGCTGGAGGTGAAGCAGCAAATGTTTTAAACATTTTTAATCATGCAGAAAAACTCGAATTATCACGTCAGTCCCCACAGTTTCAAGATTAGTCTCACCTATTAAGTATGATGTTGGTTAATGACCCAAAAAAATGTTTTACAGAATATTATGATGTCACAGTGAAGTTGACCTTTGACCTTTAGGATATGTAAAATCATCACTTCATTATTTTATCCCATTAGAAATGTGTGTGAAATTTTGTCATAATCAGCGTATGAATTCTAGAGTTATTGCCAAAAACAGGATTTTTGAGGTCCCAGTGACCTTGAGCTTTGACCTTCAACCACCAAAGTTCATTCCTGAGTCCAAGTGGACGTTTGTGCCAGATTTGAGGACATTCCCACAAGGCCCTTTTAGATAGCACTTCATGTGAATGAGATGGATGCAAGGTCACAGTAAACGTCACTTAGACCACCAAATTCAGATCAGTTCATCTTTGACTCTACATGAACATTTGTGCCAAATTTGAAGAAATTTCCCTGAGGTGTTCTTAAAACATTGTGTATCAGAATGAGAGTGATGCAGGGTCACATTGAACTTAAACTTTAACCACCAAAATGAAATCATTTTATAGATAAGCCCAAGTAGACACTGGTGCCAAATTTGAGGATATTTCTCTCAAGTTGTTTTTAAGGTATCAGCTTCATTATTGAGTCCAGGGGGATGTTTGTGACAAATTTGAGTAAACTTCCTGTGTTCTTCAGATATCGCGTTGATGAAAATGAGACGGACAGAAGGTCAAAATGACCTTTACTTTTGACCACCAAATTCGAATCAGTTTATTCTTGAGTCCAAGTGGCCATTTGTGCCAATCTTTTATATATGTTTTTAAATTCCCTCAAAGCGTTCTTGAGATATCGGGTTCACGAGAATGGAACAGAGGTACAGAAAACCCGGAAATATAATGTCTCTGGTTATGGCTACTGCCGGCACGGAAGCATAAAAATCACGTTTGAAAGGTGCATATTACTAATTATTGAGAAAATAGAAAGAGGGAAAAAAATACACGTGGTTTTAGGCGTCTTGCTCTTGTTGTGGGTTGTTTGGATCCTCATTACTGATGATAGGGGCAACTGTCATTTTCCCCAGGGCCCATAACAACCTGAACAACATCACACCCTCAAATGTGCTGTGCAAATAGTTTAAATACTTAAACACAACGATGCAAACTGCATTTCATCAAGACGACATAGAAATAGTAGTTGAGATAATAATTACGAGAACATAAGAGTAAACATGTGGGGAGAAAAAAAAGGAGTTATTAGGTGGAAAACGGACATTAAATCTTGAGTGGAAAATGGGAAACAGGTGTGTAGCAGGTTAGAAGACTTTCAGATACTTTTTTGGCATAACAGCAGCATGAACGTCCCGTCAGGAGCAAAGTGCCAATTAGACGGACTGACGAGTCTCAGTCATCTAGAACAAGTCAAAGCTTGCGTGCAGCTCAGGGGGACCGGGGAGGAAAGTTCACATGGTCTGACCGATGGGAGCTCAGAGAAAGTAATAGCAGGCAGCGGTGACTCTGAAGCAAATATATATTAAACCAACCCCTTTCAATCAGCAAAAGCAGACCCCAAGTGAGCTCGTTTTCGGACTATGAAGAGAGAATCTAAAAATATAATTGCGGCTGAAACTGTCAGGACGCGCGTGACAACCTCCTCTGACTGAAACAAGCAACAGAAAACTGGAGATGAGCTCTGTGGAAACTGTGACAGGAACCATTGTCAATCACGGGGATTGAGAAAAAAAATGTGGTGACAACGTATTCTGCAAATTAGTCACATGGTTTCCATTACAGATTTATGTAAAACTTAAGCGGTATTTTCAAAATGATGATAAAACACCATTACTTCTCTCACAATACTGTTACAAGAAGCATGGCGATGGATGACCAAAACATCAGCAGCTTTATTTCTAAAGCAGCCACCGCACTAGCCGTCATTATTTACAATCGAAGATGACGTAGGCGTGTTATGGAGCCATGATGGAAAGGCGAGCCCCGAATGAGGGATTTCTGGGAGCTGACAGTCCACGATTTCACAGAGGAACTGTGGATTCAAAACTTCCAGATGATCCGCTCAACTTTCTCAGAGTTACGTGATGCAATAACAGCTCTTGTAGCTCCTGCTGCATCATGGGAGCCAGTTCCTACTGACAAAAGTTTCGAAATTAACGTGTTTGAGGGTTAATGGAAACCCTCCTATTGGTCATGTGTGTCTCAAGCCCTCTGACAGAGTTATCACCTTTCAGTCAATATCCGACATCCCAATGAACGAAGGGTACGAACGTGAAATCAAAGCTAACAAACTCCTCTCAAAACACAGAGTCACCTCTCCAAACCGCCATCCTCAGCATGGCAGATTTTTTCAGTGCGCTCCTTAAAAGCCTGAGTGAAACCTTTCTGGCTCAAACCATCATGTCTGTCTTGAATTATGAGCTCAACAAAACAAAATCCTCAAAACATGCAGCCTTTACCCAGAGGACACTGGGTTTTTTTTTTTAGATCCCCCAAATACGTGTCTTTGTTTTATGGTCTGGTTGTATACAGAGAAACCTCTTACCAAAGGCTTATGTTGCAAGAAAGACTGGAGGCGACACAGTCGAAGGCCAATTTAAGAAGTATTGTTCTCCGTGTGTAATTGTGAATTTTGGAATGTCGGGGTAGAGTCAGGACGACACGAATTCAAGAATCGCTGTCACATTTTCTTTGTTGAAGTCACGAGATAATGAATACCTGTCACGTGTATTCGTCAAATATGTTTTTATCTGCATCACGTGGGTGTTTACCACTCCCTTTAGGAGACTAGCGGCCCTAAATCTTTTCATTCCGATGGGAAAAGTGAAAATGAATACAGATCATGACCTTTTTTCATCACTTAAAGCCTCTGGGAACCCAAATAACCAAAAACTTTCTTAATATGTAATTTAGGGTCTTAAATGCATCATAAAAAAAGCATAAAACATGATCAGAAATGAACCTCAATCCAAATTTGAAATCTTGTTGTTTTAGTTTTTATGCAGCTTACTGAAGCTGGGTCGATTTGGCCGGTATTATCTCCGATCCATAATTACGTAATATGGATAAAGCCAATCAAAAATTCAAATTTAGGTGTCACTTGATACTAATTTAACATGCCAAACTGAAATCCCTTAATGCTCTCTATCATTTGGAAACACTCATTGTGAGTGCCGCGGCATACTCTGGCACACACTGGACCGTAAATTTAGAGCGCTGTTGCAATGTACCATTCAGTTATCCAGAGCACCGCACTCTGGGAGTGTCAGAGCAACTCTGGACACTCTGTCTGAGGGAAAGGAGCAGCAAAACACCGAACGGAGTGACTGTGAAATGCTTGTTAATTCAAGGAGAAACAGAACAATATGTGGATTAAAAAAAACAGCTCTCTCATTTCAGAATAGAGCGTAAGATTGGATTCACGAACGAGTCAGAGGGCTGCTATGGAAACTTTTATCTTTTTGGCTTTTCTAGGTCACATGATGCTATGGCTATGTGCTACAAGAGCTGTTATTGCATCAAATAACTCTAAGAAAGCTGAGTGGATCATCCGTAAGTTTTGAATCCACAATTCCTCTGTGAAATTGTGGACTATCAGCTCCTAGAAATCCCTCATACGTGGCCGCTCCCATGTATAAGGGGCTCGCCTTTATATTATGGCTCCATAACACGCCTACGTGGCCTTGGATTGGAAATAATGACACTAGTTTGGTGGCTGCAATAGAAATAAAGCTGCTAATGTTTTGAACATCAATCATTATGCTTCTTGAAATGGAGAAGTACCCGCCTACTGCAAAAGATGCAAATGAATAAATGGACATTACTCGGATATGAACTACTACAAACAGCTTTAAATGTTATATGACAACTAAACATGAAAAGGATTCAGCGTCTTCCTTAATACTTAAACAAAGAGGATGTAACGGGTTTACTGTACAGGCTGATAAATGCTGATATCCTGCATCTGTGACAGCTGGTGTGAGAGAAAGAGGGGAATGACATGTGACTCCGTTTTTTAATTTTGGGGCTTGTGAGCTTCAAACAGAAATTAAGTTTTGATTATTATTTATAAACAATTTGCTAACAACTGAAAAAATGTAGGAAAGTAAATATCATTTTGACATGAACAGGTGCACAAACAGAGTGTGACACAGTCATTACTGCTGCATGTATTCAGTGAGTCAGTGTGAACTGTGGCCCGACATGCAGTGCAACGATTCGGGCCTCATCTCTGTTTGTACACACTTTAACACAACAACACTGTGATGCAGGAGGTGGATCCTGAGTGTCAGATTGTTTGTTTGTGGTTGTTCAGTTTGTTCACCAGGCGCCTCGTTGTCCACTGAGCCGAGATGAAACACATGCACATGTTCGAGCCGACGTGTGGATGCTCGACTCTTTGTGTCCACCGTCTGTCTACACGCCGCTGGCTTCCAGGGTGGCATCGGGACCACCTAGTGCGTGCGCATCGAGCCCCCTTTGAGGCGCTGGAGCGGGGCAGGCTGGGAATGATTAATGGGCCAGCGGAGTGACACGCTCCGCAGCTCAGCTTCAGACCCCCGGCCAGCTCCCCTGCTGCGCTGCCACCCGACACAGCCAGCTCAGTGACAGCGCCGTTTGTACGCCCACACACAACACGCTTCCTCAGTGTCACTTACCCGACTCACCCCCTGTGCCACTTCCCCCTCTGAACCCCAAAAAGCATTAAGGAAGTCTGCAGTGGAGGCATAAGCTCCTTTGGCTGGTCCCATCCTCCCCGCTGCGCTGTCGACACAGGGGTCTTTTTACTGCGAGACAAAGGCTGCGGCTGACAACTGGATTAATTATAGTCGAATAAAGTCTTGATCCTCAAACAACACTTACAGTAAGTCTGCAGGGGCTTTACTACAGTTTTAGGGTCCTTCTTAATAGTTTGGAGAAGGGCTGCAAATCGTAAGCACCTTCCCTAATTGATTATTGGTAAAAATGACTGATTATTCAGAAAAAAACATAAAAACTGCTGATTTCAAACAATACAAAAAGGGTTTTTTTCTCTCAATCAAAGCTCACAGCAACATATTGCTTTTACTTTAACAGGACTGCATCGATTGGTCTATTAAATAATTAACAATCGATTAATTGATCACCGATTACGTTACCATGCCAAATTTATAGTTTTTATAATTATATATTTAAAATTATAATAAAGAAAGAAACATAAATATATTTTGCTGCACTTATTTTGGCATTTTCTTGTTTTTACTTTTTTTTTGCTTACTTTCAGGAACATATTGTATAAACGTATCGATTGGTCGATTATATTTTACATGTTTGATTAAATTCTTAAAGACGGAATAATCGATCGTTGGTTAATTGTTATCATCGAGAGTTTGGGGCCTTATATATTACTATAAGTATCGGGATAAGATTTAGGGTCTGAGCACCAATGACAGGTGAAAACTGAAGGAATTATTATTATTATTATTTTTAGAAAACTAATTGCTTTTGCCGTTTGGGTTTAACAAAATGACTCAGTAGCGCCCCCTACAGAGTAGCCCGGTGGTATGTTTCTCCTACTGTTGTGAATTCTTTTGGCCACGATAATTGTAGGTGAAATCTTGCATCATGTCAGGCCTACAGTCGCCCTCTAGCTGGTTGAATCAATCAAACTTTACGGAGAGAAACGCAACACAGTGACAAAGAAACTCCACCCCCAACTAGTGTTTTGTCGGTGTAACTGCAGGGTGAAACGGAAAAGCCATCACACAAGCAAAAAAAATAAAATAAATACTCACAATGTTGTAGAGTATGATAATAAATCAGACAAAACACCCCACCAAGCATCAGGAATGTCTGCTAATTATCCTGTTCCAGCCACTTATCTCCAAAAAACACTAAAAAAAAAACAGTTTAGACATAACAAGCAGCTTTGAAGAGGAAATGGAGTTGTTGGTTCCCGTTTCATATTTATTTTTCCATATAACTTCAGTGCGAGCCGTCCAAGAGTCTGTATTGCTCCATAATGGATGTCTGCATCCTCCTGCACTCTGCCTCCATCCCTCTCATACCCCAGTGACCGATTCTTCTCAGAGAGAGAATGAGGAACCACTTATTGGATTTGAGGGGATATCCAGCAGGATGGATGGAGGAGAGGAGAACACAGAGGCTACCAGACACCGGTCCCCACGGGACAATAAATACCCCACATCTGCTCAGAGGAGGGGAAACCTGGGGACTCATCAGCTGCAGTCCTCCCTCTGCAGACTGTGTGTTTGTGATCGGTTCAGATCTTTGAGTCAGACAGGGAGCGCAGTGAGGGGATTACCTTACAGCAGGGATACTCACGTGCTTTGTTTGGGGGCCAATTTTGGAAAAAGACAGGAGGCCAGGGGCCACTTACAGCAGCGCTATACATGCTTCTAGGATTTTATACACATTTCTAGCATTGGGATGTTACATCGATTTTAGTACATTTATATGATTTTAGGCCATTTTTTTGGATTTAAGGATGTTTCTAGGAATTTAGGACATTTTTAGGACTAGGATGTTTCCAGGATGTTTGAACATTTCTCACAATTTAGGACATTTCTGGAATTTAAAGACATTTCCAGGATTTTAGGTCATTTCTAAGATTTTAGGATGTTTCCAGGATTTTGGGGCGTTTCTCAGATTTTAAATAGTTTCTAGGATTTTAGGACATTTCTGGGATTTTAGGACAGTTCTAGGACTTTAGGATGTTTATGGGATTTTAGGATGTTTCAAAGATTTTAGGACATTTCTCTGATTTTCTGCAATTTCTAGGATTTTAGGATGTTTCTAGGATTTGAGGTAATTTCTCAGATTTCAGGATATTTCTCTGATTTTAGGACATTTTTTAGATTTTAAGAAGTTTTTAGGACTTAAGACATTTCTAGGGTTTTAGGACATTAGTTTGTGGGGATCCTCCACTGGCACTTTTTTTTAAATAAACAAGCTCAATTTTGATGCTGTTTTATGCACTCTGGCACCTTTATGTAAACTAAAATTACAAACGTCTCTGTCTGGGGGCCACCCAGCACTTTATCAGGGGCCAGATTTGGCCTGTGCACTGTAAGTTGAGTATCACTGCCTTACAGTCCTCCAGTAGACAGAGCAGCCCTCCTGTTCCCACCCTCTCCTTGTCTCATGTCCAGTTCACTGCAACTACTGTGGGACACATGTCTCCTTCACACCAAGCAGGAGAAAGTCACTTCCTTCCTGATCAGCGAGCTCTGAGACGCGCATCAGATGGTTTCCTCCTTTCTCTGAGAGTGTGATGTAAACTCACAGCTCATGGCATGCACTTACGTGTGTGTGTATGTGTGTGTGTGTGTGTGTGTGTGTGCCATGTGGTTTGTTTACACAGATAACGAGGCTCAGTTTCTCATGATAGTGAGTCAGAGATAACTGGCTGTATCTGGTTCCCACTTGGGCAGGCAGCTGGGGAAAGAATGACCTCAGAGCCCAAAGACCATGTTAGATTAGACCGTGATGAGTACCTGGGCTCTGTTACAGCAGGTTTTTCTGTTGTGGAGTGACAGGAGCAGAGCTGAGTATAACTAAACACTGAAGCTGTCACACTGAGCAGAGGAGAGCTTAAGATACAGAGGTGGCTGCAATGTTTGGGCAGGATGTCAACTGATGTATGCAAATGTGAATATCACAAAAATCCAGCCATGGTTACTGGTTCTGCCAGCAAGTGCAATTTTAATACCACAGTAAACATCCGTGAGCAGATACTTAGTTCGAAATTTAAGTGGTCTATCTGTTTATTTTGCATATATATACATATATGTATATATATGTATATATATACATATATGTATATTTTACGGCTCCTTGCATTTTTACGCAATTTTTATAGTGTCTCTGTTAATTGCCTTCATGGGACACATAAGGTGTTTTAAATTTACTGTACTTTAAAATATTTCAATTTTTGTTCCCTAAATACTGGAACCAACAATTCCCATAACCCCGATGACATCATTGCGGTTAGTTTGGAAAGCAAACGTGAAAATGAACATGAAATACATTTTACGGTACAGTCCAAACAGCTGAATCACATCAGTTTGATTGACATCAGGTCCCTCCCTCACACTGGGTGTCTCCATTAATCTGGGTAGGCCCGTAGCATTTGTTTTACTCATTAGTACCGTATTTTAAGGTTCAGTGAGTTCCTGCTAAGATCGCCAACAGTTGGCGTGCTTCAGGAAGCCTTTTGCTACCATGTCCTGGAAGTCACCTAGCAACCAGAACAAACTTTGGGATGCAGTAGTAAGAAAACTTTTACAATGACCTCTCAATGTTTCCATAATCAGAATCATTAACCTTTAATTCCCAAAGTTTTTCCTTCTTATACAGAGAAACTGTGACAGTGTTCAGGCTGTGCCCTTTTTCCTGAGCTGAGCTTGTGTGCTTGTGAGCTCACGCCAAATCAGTGCAAATTGTCAGTGAATATCTCCACAAACTGAATGAAAAATAGAAAACAACTGCATGCAACTAAAATTAATCTGTGATTGTTGAGACTTTAGCCCCTTTTACACAGTGATCACAATAAGGAGACACTACAAAATTCCTTCTTTACACCACATTTGCATTTTTACACAGAACTGTATGGTCTGGCTTCAATTTGTGATTTTAGACAGCATGCTGGCCTCGTGGAACCAAAAGAGGCATGGCGGGTAATAGAGGCATTTTCTAAAGGGATCCTGTGAGTCGTTGGATTTCTGTGAAATTCTCACAGGAGGGGAGTCAATGTCACTCATCACGTGACTGGGACGGGACAGGAAAAACAGTCAGCGGGTCTGGTCAGGTTAGGAATCAAAATAATAATACTGAGTTAACACTTTGAAACCTGTAGATATCAGTTTTCTTGAGCTTGTGCCACAACCTTTTGGTCTGACTTCTTTTGAAAAGATGGAAAAACAGCAATGAGAAACTTGGAAAGAAATGTCCTGCAAATTGCAAAAAAACGTGGGTGGGTGACAAGAAAAATAACTTAAACAAGAAGACAGAACTAGAAACTAAATTAACACATAAAAAAGGGAAACAATGTCCAGAAAACAAATTATACTAATTATATTTATTTTGCTATTTATTTTGTTTTTTATTTCAGGTAGTTTCTGGAAATTATCTTTTAACTTCTTCCAATTTCATGTTATTTTTTTGAGTCACTTTTTGTTGTTGTTGCTCAGTGCCTTTTTTATTCAATTTCAAAGCTTTATCATTGTAAAGTCAGCACCAATTAGTTTGTCAAGATTTCAGAGTTACACTTTGGGGAACTGTTGTCCATCTTTATATACAGTCTAGGGTTAAATGTCACGCCCGTCATGCCTTTCTTGCTTCTGGGATACCGGCATGCTGCCTATAATCACACACTGGAGCAGCATGATCCTACCGTTGTTTGGTTCTGTGTAAAAATGCTAAAGTGGCATAAAGATGTGACTAAGAATCTCTGTGTAAAAAGAGATGTTGTTTTTCCAATTTGTGGACATTTATGGCTGCTGTTTTTCCTCTTTGAATTAGCTACTAACTGCTTTTAAGTTCTCCCGTGCATAACACTTTGTCCCGTTGGCTCAAAGGCAAGACACTGATTTCCCCTCATTACGCAATCGCATGTTTTATACAGAACAGCTAGACCTCATAACAGTGTGATAATCCCGCCTTGATTAGGGCCATGTTAAAGAAAAAAAGTGTTAGAGTCATAATAAAGTCAGAATAGTTGGGGAATAAAATTGTATTTGTAATTTCAAGAATGAAGTTGTAATATTATGTGACAAAAGTCGTAATTTTACGAAAGTAAAGTTATATTTTTACAAGAAAGGGGAGATTATATCTATTCTCCTAATATTGAGAGCTTTTCTCATAATATTCTGACTTTATACTAACAAAAAAAACTTTTCCCCTCGATGTGGCCCTGAAACTCCAGCGTACTAAAAGGAGCAACAGGGTTAAATGTTTTGATGCAATCTGAAAACACACGGGGGAGATATTTTTGGGGATGTGGCTGGTTATAAATAGGCCTTTGGAGAAAAGGGAAGAAAAGCACAATAAACATGCCACAAGAAGGATGGATTGTCACCTCAGCTTTATGATTTACAACCTCGTGGCTTCCTGTCTCCATCTCCCTTATTCCCTCCACACAGAGGAGGACACACGTGCCGGAGTGTTAAAATAACCTCCCCGCTCTGTGGGGAAGATCTGGACCGCCGCCGAACGCCGGCGTGCAGAGTCCCACAGCAACCTGGCCCTGTTTAGATACAGGTTTAGTCTGGAGAACGTCCGCTCTCACCACAGGCTCAATTATGCGGCATTCAGGTTTACTGTAAATACAAGCTCCAACTGGAGGGAAATACTCCGGTCGTTCTCAAGTCGGTGATTTCGGTTAGGATAAATGAGCGATTTTTAAGATGTCTCCGAGCTGTATCAACACTCAAACCAAAATCTCTATCATCTAAATTACTCTTAAGACTAAAGAGTAAAGGACTTACTGTAATTTAGACAATTAGCTTCAAAAGATAGAAAAGGTACAGAAAAAATATGGTGCCACTACTCATAAATGTTTTGCTCAATCTGTCATCTGTCATACGTTCTTTTCAACCAACTAAACTTGTGAGTAAACTTGTGTAGGTGATAGGAAACTTTGAGGACTTTGGCGATGATATCTGCAAAGGAAACGTGTCTCAGGTTGCCATCGGGATGTGAATATCCTTTTAGGTGGGATAAAGTCTCAGTCACGCATTACTAGACCTATTTTCCTGTGTGGGAGGAGGTCTGACTGAACCCATCGGGACTTCACACAAAGACGTCATGTCCACCAAAGCGTTTTTTTGAATGCTGCAGGTTTGCAATAATTTTTTTTTTTTTTAGGTCTGAGAGTTGATTTTTTTTAGCTCTGAATTTTTTTTTTCTTTAGCTCTGACAGTTTAATTTTTTAATTTTTTTAATTTCTAGCTCTGAGGGTTGATTGTTTTTTTCTGGGTACAGAATTGAATTAATTTTTTTTCTGAACACCATAAGTTGAAAAAATTTGAACTTTGAGTAGCTCTGAGTCCATCACTTTTTACCTCGCTGTTCAATCACAGTGAAAGAGACGAATACCGCAACTGTTACATCTCACATTTACAAATGCTGAACAACTATGGAGAAGAAATACGTAACTATACTGCATATTAATGTTTCTGCTCATGAACGTGGACCTCTCTCCATATGTGCGTCAGCCTTTCCTCCATCCAGTGCAAGAACTCTACTTTACGCTGACATTTTTTACTTCTGTGGGTATTCCATATCAGAGCATCCAGACACAAACAAAACGTCTCAGCTGAAAAACGCTACAAAGTGCTCTCCAACGCTTCCAGCTGGGTGTTTCTTTAAAGCCTCTAAATCACCCAAAACTTTCTAAATATGTAATTTAGGGTCTGACATGCATAAAAAACCCTAAAAATAATCAGGCATTGGTCTTACTCCAAATCTAAAATATTGTCATTTTAGTTTTTTCACAGTTTCCTGAAGCTGGGTTGATTTGGGCGTGGTTATCCCGGATCCATATCATGTAATATGGATCAATCAAACTCAGCTGTCAATTGATACTAATTGAACATGCCAAACTGAAATCCCTCAATAATGCTACAAATAGGATGCGTTCAGAAACACTCACCCTGAGTGCAGGGGAGCACTCTGGCCCAAACTGGACCGTTGGTAAATCCAGAGCGCTGTTGCAATGTACCGTTGGATTCTCAGGAGCACTGCACTCTGGGAGTGTCAGAGCGACTCTGGCACTCTGTCTTAGACTTAACTGAATAAACTGTTCATTAATAGATGGAGAAAAAAATGCTCTGTGGCATTGAACAACAGCTCTCTCATTGAAGTGTAGAGCGTCAGATTGGATTTACGAACGTAACCGGAGTCAGAGGGCTGGAGCAGATAGAGCTGCACCACGCCGACTCTGCTTTGCTCCATGACTGTCGTCGTGGAGACGAAAGACAGTTCACACCACTGGTATCCAAGGAGGTGTCGATCAAAACGTGATCTGCCCAGACAGTGTGGAGGTATGCTGTTATCCTCAAAATGAGCTTTTTTCAACTCGGTTTACTTATAGTTTGGAAGATTTTATTTTTTACTCAGATTTTTGTACATACTTAGCGAAGCACTTAACTTTGATATAGTGTGTGCATTCTTACTATTTCAAGCCACGTTTCCAGAGGTTTTAAGGAGTGTCTGGTGCTTTTAGCAAGGAAAAATGCTTTGGTGTTAAAGGGGAAAAATGCTCTGGGTTGTTTGTATCTCTTTAAACTGATCACAATTGCCTTGGAAACAAAACAAAATCAAACTTAGATAAATAATAAAAGGAGATCAGTGATCGGTCATTAAATACGCATATTCACAGCTCAGTTATGTCTCCGTTTGGATGATGTTTGGATGATTTCACATCACACCCACAGAGGAGTGAAGGTTGCTCAATATGTTGTTAGCCACTAAAAAAAAAAAAAAAAAAAAAGTTGCAAAGGGGGTCTTAAAAGTCGCCAAATCTAGCGAGAAAGACGCTACATTTGCAACACTTGAACCTTTAAAACCTGTTTGCAAACTTCTCAGAGACAGAACGAAGAGAACAGAATCTGCTTATCGAGCTTAATGACCGTGGACCTTTTCATCACCTCTCCCATAAACTTGAGGAAATAAACTTGAGGAAGGAAAGGAGCAGCGCTCAGTCGGCCTGTTTCCACACCTACACTGTGGGAGCACCCCAGTCCATTAACGAAAATATACACCGCATCAAACACAAACATCAGAAAATTAATAAGCTTTTATGAGATTATTACTCAGGAGAATATTTTAACAACAGTCACAGCAGGCATGTGTCGCTGCTGACGCACTTGCGTGGCTGTTTATGCACACACACACACACACACACACACACACACACACAGAGTAAAGAGGAAGTATTCCCCAGTCAACGCCCCGAGCTCCTGCCAACCAGCGACAGCAGGATGTTCCTCCACCAATCCATCAGCTTTATGCTTTAATTGGACATTTTAAGTCCAGTCTTGTTTCCTGCAGCCAACTCTCAGGAAACAAACCTCACATTTGATAAAATGACTCAGTTTAAGATTTGGCTGAATGCTACATTCAAACACATGACCTTAGGCCTGCCTCCATAATTATGTTATTGACTCAGCGTTTGATTTATGGACATCAACTCAATCTTTTTGCCAAAATTTGTTTACATAAGAATGTTACCAACATTTAAGTTCACATGATGCCAGAATAAAAACAGAGTTCTCCAAACCAGTAAAAGATCTGACTTTGCTAAATTTGTTTTATAAGTCACAAGAGGCATCACTTGATGTTGGGCTACACTAATAACAGTACTATAATTATAGAAGTACCTTCTTGTATATACGAACAGGTTTATCAGTTTTAGTTTTGGTCATTGTGCTGTGTATTTGTTCTGACCTGCTGAGGGACTGCAGATGTGAATTGTTGAAGATAATCTGTTACGGCGCATCAAATGGTAACATTTATGTATGCAAATTTTACGTACTGTTAAGCTTTTGATGAACCAAATCTACCAGCAAAGAAGCTGAACGGCTTTCTCTTCTGGACGGCGCCACAGCAAAACAGATTTTAGCCAACTAAAAAAAATCAGTATCAGTGAACATCAAATGTTCTCAAAGTCTGGACTCTGATCCAGATCCGCACCCAACAGTAAGTCAGTCCTGACCCGTCCCACACCTTAAGTATTAGGAATGCAACAATACGATGTAATGAAGTGTGTTTTCTACCTAAAAACAAGTTTTATACCTCAATACATTGTTAGTTTTGTAGAATATAGTTAACTTGGAGATCGTTACAGCGATCCTGGCCCAGGATTAAGCCTTAGACGTAATCGTTTCCTTGTTTGACACGGTTGTCATGCCAACGTTGACAGCGGACAAGCATGTCAGTTAAGCCGTCACGTGTAAGAGTTCGAGGGTGGGCTAAGAGTCGTCCGTTCAAAATAAGCAAGTTAGTGAACGGCTAATGAGAGTTCACATTCTGTCCTGCGGGCTTGAGAAAGTCAGACTTTGACGACTTCTGTCAGTGTTCATTACAACGTCAGTGCGGTGAGGACGTTTTCAAAGACGAGTTGTGAAAGGTGGAAATGTTAAACGCCACCATGACACAAAGCACAGACATTTCAAACAGAAATAACCTCAAATTTACAGAGGTGAGGACAACGAAACTTTGCATGAAAATCAGTCAGTGAAGATTTTTGTCGACAGCTGGAGCTGCTAAAGTTCACAAGCAACCTTTTGCACGCAAACAGTGCCGTTTCTTTTTCATGAGCTTGGAATGAATTTTGAATATTTCTAACATTTGCATGTGTGTTGCTTTAAAGTTAGAGTTGCGCTGATTTAAGCAACTGATTGCAGTCAAACTGTGGCTCTTTTCCACTTGGGTTGGATATATTTAGTCGCAGACTTCCTTAAACTTAAATGTACATCGCTTGTTAGTTAAACGTAAGTTCTGGGCCTTAAGACTTGAACAGAAATCAGATTCTTAATATTCTTTGAATATTAAGTTTGAGAACCGACACTATATTTAATATTGCTCGCCTTTACCTTACACACTAACCAGTCAAGGCTTTGTGTTCTGCAAAGTAAAATTATGTTTTTTTGTCAATGGAGCCTAGCTGCTTTGAAGTAATGGCTTCAATTCCTTGATTTTGTTGGTGAGCATTTTAAGGATGGCTAAAATCTAATCAACTGAGGCAGCAGTTGCTCAGCGCTTTTTAATTCAATGTACGTGACGTGGAGGTTAATGAAACCAAACATTGCAATTCGGTCTCTTGCAATTATTTTAGGGACAATGTATCATCTAACAAATGCAGATATCGTGACAGGCCTACATGAGCTCTGATATGGGCAGGATCGGGTGTAAGAGAGGCCCTGAGAACAGCCCAGACTTCGGAATAAAATCTAAATGAGCTTGTAGCCGACACTAACATACACGCTCCTCTTTTCCCCTCTTCTTTGTGTTTTCCTTTGTCCCACTTTCTCCTGTTTCTTCCCATTTTTCCATGTCATTGCCGCTTTAATTAGCGAGTTAAAAGTACACAAAGACAAGACGAATGGGTGATAGAAAACGGGTGACATGCAACAAAGATCCCAGGCGAGATTGTTGCAATTACACGGCATACGTTCCAGCAAAGTGAACCAGCAGTACGCCCACTCCCGCCTCCCCTGGACCGCTCCCAACCCGGCAACAAGAGGATAAATGGGCTGAGATATGCTGGCCATTATGCATTATTATTCATAAGAGAGGGTGTGTTATCATTGGCAGCGCAGAGCAGCGGCTGTTTAGAGAGGAGAGTGAATAACTCCGGTCATTACTGATTGCACAATTACAGCATGTTGTTGCTACAAAATGTCAGCTCTTTTTTCTTGTGTGTAAAACGGGTCATGGTTCAGATTAGTCTGAGTTTACAAACTGCAGAGGAGATGTGACATGTTGCACAATACGTCCTGCAAATGCATCCCATATATAAACAACGCTATGCTGATTCTCAGAACAGATTCATGTTATGGTATGTTCTGGGTTCATACATGTTTTTACCGATTAACTTCCTTTTCCATGACATTGAGGCAAATCTTGAAGACCATAATTCTGTGAAACAACTTTTTTAAATTAGTATATAAAAGCTGTTTTATATAAATATTATTAAAAGTAATAATTAATTCAAAACAGGGTTAGAACTGACTGTTTTATTTAACAATAAAAAAATAAAACTTTTTTTTTATTGTTTTATTTTTTTATTGTTTTATTTAGGCTTTTGGGATGTTTTTGGCATTTTTTTTCTTTAAAACTTATCAATGATTATTATCAATGACTTTTAAAGGAAAATTTTTTTCCTTTAAAAGTTTTTGGCAATTTTATTTTTTGGAGAAAAATCACCAAAAATGTAATCTTTTATCACAGCCACAAACTGTAAAAATGGCAATTATCGTTGGATTTTAAAATTCCCAACAGTCCTTTGACATGTGTTATTAAGCAGGTTTGAGAAACAAAATGCCATGACTTTTTCAAAACTGACGGTATATTTAGTTCTCGGGGCCTGTAAAATGCTATTTGCAAATTCCATGACTTTTCCAGGTTTTTCATGACCGTACGAACCTTGCATTTAGTCAGCACAGTCAGTATGCAGATCAACGTGGCATCAGAGAGAACTACTGTTCTTCTCCGTCACCACTAACAGCTCATTACTGTGACCCACACACATTATTACCAGCTCATCTTAAATTGCAATGCTAATGGTGCATTGCGTGAGCTGATGTCACGTTGCATTACCTAATGACATACCGTATACTGCGCTGAGACGGAGCCCGCCGCGCTGCCCCGGCCAGGCTGACTTGGGTGGCTGTTTATGTTGAGGCAGTGCATTCCCCGTTCACCAGGCAACCGGACGGTTTACGAGCAGTTACTCACACAAAAGCAAGGGGCGGGCTGATTGCTCAGCTAATTGATCTCCACCAGAGATCACAGGGCTGCGCTCGTAAAGAAAGGGGACGCCCCCCATGACATCACCGCATGCTGCATGGTGAGACAAGGCGTGCAAAGTCAGGGGAGACGTATTCCCACACTGAGGGGGGCAGGGAGAGGACAGAAAGCACACAAACACACACAAACTAAATATGCAACTAAGTGATAAATGTGAAGTTTATAAAAGGTGTAAACTCAAGTGCCTAGAAGAATAACAATAACAAAAGTAAGATAAAAACTAGAATAGAAAGCCATATTAGCATGAGGTTGAAAAAGTCATAAAAACCGATATTGCACCTGATATTGAACAGGTAATAATGCAGAATGTGTTGATAGTATTTATCTTACGCCTCTGAAATTAAAATAACTTACACATTAGCTGCCAGTTTCTTATTGTGTCCTGACCAACAGACCGCGACGCAAAAATAGTTTACTGTGTTTATATGATCGATAAAAGAAACCAGAAGATATTCATAATTAAGAAACTACAGTCAGAGAATTTAAGTTTCCTTTTTCATCTTTAATCCTTTGAAACCTGAGCAAATTGGCATGATTTCTGTCAAAAACACAGGAAGAGGGCGATAAGCAACACATTTGCAGGAATTATTTTTAAGAAGAAAGGAAAAAAAAAGAAAAAGAAAAAAAGTACAACAAATAAGATACCAAGTAAATAGCCGGAACAAAATGCTTAAAATTATAGTAACTCTGTTACATTAACTTAAATTCATTTTCAATTTGTGGAATATCTTTTACCAAATTGCTCTTTGCCTTTTTTCCTGTTTTCCAAAGTTTGTCCACATTTGTTTGGGGGTTCAAAGTTTTGAAGTTCAACTTTTAGTTCAAACGTTAAGTTGTCCAGGTTTCATAGGGTTAAAAATGACTAAAAACAGTTGATTCATCAAAATAATTTACTACTTTAGTAGTACTTTGATTTTCTATATGTAATTAACTTGTAACCACCTCTACCCCCCATCTGTATGTCATGTGTGTCTTTGTTATTGCAAATAAAACTTAAGAAATTATAAATAGATAAATAATAATGAAAAAAGGATAAATTTACTGACATCATGTTACTATAAACTGAGTCTGATTCCACAACACATGATTTAGTCTCCTGTTACTTAGACATATATATACATATATGTGTATGTGTATATATATATATATATATGTAGTGTTCAGTGAGACTTATTTAACAAGACAACTTGAGTTCAAGCCCTCTTGTCGGGTCCTTGAGGAAGACACTAAATACCTGCAGATAAGTTTGACCTCTGACTTTGCAGGAATGTCCCCGTACATATTAAGAATAATTAGCGCTTTGGTTGGAAACGTCCTTTAGGATTGTGCTGCAGGCTCTCTACTGTGGATAACACGCTATCACAAAGGTTTATAAATGAGGCTTTTCATCTGTGGTTATAGCGCTTCGGTTAAGGTAAGGAGCAGTTTTGGCTTTATGATGATAAAATAATCATTTCTGGCTAAAACAATGTCCGGTTTGTACCTAAAACTGGACACACACAGTGACCAGCAGATTTTTGACGCAGACACGGGAACGTGCTCAGACCTGGACGAAGCAGGAGAGCGAGATGGCTTCAGATAGCCTTTCATCTCGGGGATAACTCAATTCATTAGCTCAGCTTCAACCTTTTCATCTCTTATCTGGTCTCGGGGCACAAAGTGCACTCTGGTGTGGTTTGGCAGCTCCTCAGAGGTGAAAGGTGAGCTGAGTGATGGCTCATTATGTTCCTCTGTGTGCTGTTATGGCAGCCGAGCAGACACAACTCCCCACGGGGAACCGAGGTGTCGCTGCCAAATTGGCCGTGATGGCATCATTAGATTGATAGCATCTGTCCTCACAGAGCCGGGCAGATGCAGCTAAACTGCTCTGTTAGCCTTTGGCCTTGATATCACTCCTGAAGTCGACAGCGATAATAGTTCCTAACAGAAAAGAACAAAAACCCCGCCTAAAGGCCTCTGAGACGACGTTTTAAAGTCCGCTCCAGCTCGCTGTATCTGGTTAATTGGTCCAAGCCAAAAAAGGCAAATAGGTCCAGACTGACAAAATTGCGTTGCTATCATGCTTACTAAATTTTTGGACTCAAGCTAACTAAACTAGTCAGAGTGGTAAACTGTACATAGACCACACTGTAAAAAAATGTCTGTAAAATTAACAGCAAAGTGCTGTAACATCATGAAAGCATAAAACTGTAAGAAGGAAAACAGTGAAATAGTATTTAGTGTTCAGTACTATTTTGCAACACGATCATAGTGACAATGTTAAATTAGGTAGCGTTTCCATGGAAACCCCCAGATACACAGAATATAGGCTGTTTCTATTTCAGGGATTTTCAGTTTATTAAGGTTAATTGCAATGTTTTGGTCACCTATAATTTCTTGTTCAATGATTGGTTGAACAAAAAGAAGCCAGATGTTTCTAGTTAGTCTAAATATGGTCACTTCTGGCTGTAAAAGTCTAAGATAGTGGGTCGTCGGTGGCTGAGTGGATAAAGCAGGCGCCCCATGAATGAAGGCAGTGTCCTTGCTGCAGCGGCCTCGAGTTCGACTCCCGCTCGAGATCCTCTGCTGCATGTCGTCCCCACTCTCTCTCCCCCCAAAAAAGTCCACGATAGCGACGGCCAAAATGCCAAACTCAAGGTTTCAAAATTAGAGTCCACAAGGTTATAGGTGATGTCATGGAGGCAGCATCAATTATTTTTAAACAGTCTATGAAATAAAGTGCATCTTCTATCTAAACTGAATAATGAATATTGAATATTTGCAATTTTTCTAGTCCCTTCAGTAGATTCTGGGGTTCCTGTGGAAGTCACCATCTAGTGGCCATTAAGGGAACTGCAGCTTTTTTGATTTCCTTGCAGCTTGTTTACTGTATTACGGGCTATAAAATTAAAGCGTATGATTGTAGCTGCACAGCTACACGTCATGTTTTCCACTTTTCTATAACGTGTTTATGTTTTTGTCCTTAAATTGTAAGTATGAACTCAAACTGTGAAGTTCTGGCCAGACTGTAGCAGCTGATTTTCATGATTACAGGAAAACAGGAACCATTATTTGGTGTCCTGGAGGTACAATAGAGGAAATCTGAAATGATGGAGTGACATCACGTAAAAAAAGCTCAGACATCAGCACAGAGGCAGGTGCAGCAAAGTGAACCCAGTTTGCTCATTTTCCTTCCTTTTTTTAATATGTGTCTCATTAAAACCACGTCACACAGACTAACTCCTCGTGTTCCAGCTCCGTTGTTTGTCTTAGTCATGCCATCTCTGTCCGACTCGATCAAAGAAGCTCTTTAAATCATTCTCATGCTGGCTCGCATGTCTTGATGCTTTATTTGTTTATGTGACACCAAGGTGACGGCTTGCTATTGATGAAGCGGTGCTCGAAGGTCATTGCGTAAACCTGCGCCGAGATAAAAATCTCCCGTGACAGCTCCGACTGTTTTCCCCTTCACTGTTTACATTATTTTTGGGGGGGAGCTCGAGTGAAATCATCAAAAGCAGTCCGGAAACTTGTAAAAGGATTCATCATGTGGAGTGCTTGTTGCAGAAGTCCTTTGTTGTTGTCCGCGCCCTCATCAAACTCACAGCTGCTGCAGTGATGTGTGATCGAAATATTTATTGTGGGAAACTGAGGTGGAAGTCGGCCTGGAAGCAGCTGAGGGTGACGGATCAGAGCGCTCGCTTTTTATGTTTGTGCGTTACCGAGTCAAACGTGCTTCATCAGAGAAAGTCCACGGGTGCCGTGTGACAGAAAACGCCTGTTTGTTCGAGTGTTGGCTTCAATAACGATGAGTCTCAGTGAGGCAGCTGATACCACTTTCCTAGAAAAGTCTCCTTATGACAATGATTTATTTATGATTTACTCTCAGCCTTCCAGTATTATAATGGCATATTTGTGCCATCTTTTTTTTATGGATTATGATGTGATCAGCAGCTCAGTGATGTCTTTATAATCCTACAGAGGAACTGCTTCCAGAGAATAAAACATAATAATCACTGCTTGATCAGTAAGGAATACAAATAAAAAAAATTTCTCCATGACTTCATCCATCAAAGCTCCATTAAACTTTTATTTTTTGGTAACACTTCAGAAAACTCACAAATCACAGGCTAATGATTTAGCATATACAGCGTATGAACTACAGTAGGAATAATCAACCGGCTTTGCTTGGGGGCCACTTTTGCAAAACGACAGGGAGCCAGGGGCCAGTCACAGTTTCTAGGATTTTTAGGATTTAAAGACATTGCTTGGATTTTAGGACGTTTTTTTTTTTCTTGGGATGTAGGATGCTTACACACATATAGTGGCTTAAGCAACAGAAAATTGCCACAGTAAATGTTACACTGTTTCACTGCAAAAAATAGCACTTAAGTGCTTATGACAGAAGTAAATTAGAAAACATATCATATCATTTACATAATTAAATGAAAAAAAGAATTAAAACTCCATACTAAAAGTGTGTTTAATAAAGAAACGGTTACTGCACATCAGCTGCTGACTGATTTTTCACTGGACATCCAGAGGACAAGGTGTCTTTTCTGGGTCTGCTTTCATTTGGTTTCAAGGGCCCACTCTGAGCGATGCTATTCCAATCTATTTATGTTCAAGTGCCATCTATCAGCCGCAGTGAAGGAAGCGTCCACGGTGGGTGTGCATATTGCATGGAAATTGCGCATCCCACAGCTCGGTGGAGGCGGTTTTTCGGTCCCGTCTACATCAGAGAGCGCACTTCAGAAACAATCAAACGTCTGTACATGATGATCTCTAATGAAATTTGGTTATGGATGGTTCGAGGAACTCAGCGCCGCCGCGGAGGCAGATATTTACCAACGCTGTCAACAGGTGTCAGATGTTTAAGCGTACAGACTGAAGAATGCTCCGCTTCCTCAGAGACGGAGAAAGATGAAATTCCTGCACAATTGTTGTTTATTCAGGACCAATTACTCTCTGGCTGTGTATAATCCCGCGCAGTCACTCATATCGTGAGCGGGGTGACGTGTGCCAGATCAAACAGGGTTCATCACAGCCTGCGATCTGAGGAAAAGACAACACTTGGCCCTTAAAGGATTACTGAGCCATATTTTCCTGACAACAGTTGGTTTAGTGGTTCAGAGACACGCACACACACACAGACACTTGTGAATGTCTGCACATGTACGACGGCATCACGTTTAGTTTTTAGTGACACGTCTCTCTCTCTCACATGCTGTTGAAGTTAAATTAAATATACTTGATTCTAGGACTCACTGCAGAGCATATGGAGATTATACAATGCTTGCATAACACCTGTAGTGTGTATGTGGGGGATGTTGCAGAAGTGTCAAAAGAGTTCATTAATACCCATGAAGTGGGTACCCATTTTTTTATTTAGCTGTATTTAAAAACAGTTAACACGTTAGATTACAGCTCCGAATTAAAGTGTAAACATTTTGTAAAATGCAGGATACAGGTGAAATACTCACTGGAAACTACACTGCACTGTGGCTGTTTTGCCAGCGGCTTTGTAGCCCCCACATGTAGGTGTCTTCTAGCAAGTGACCTGTGACTGTTTTTCCGGTGGATTTTTACCGCCAAAATATGGATGTTCTTTATACAGCTGTGTTTGTGTCAAAAAACATGGGTGTTTTTTTTCAAACCCTGACTGCTATTCCAGCAGGTATTATCCCCAAAATGTTTTTTTTTTTTCTAGCGACACATTGCTCTTTTACCAGCACCTTTTTTATCTCTCAAATGCGGGACTTTTTTTTAGTGATTTGTTTTTGCCCCAAACGTGGACGTTCTTTAGCAACGCTTTGCTGTTTTTCAAGCAGCTTCTAAGCCCCAAAATGTGGGTGTTTGTAGTGACCCACAGCTGTTTACCAGCAAATATTAAGCCCTGAAAAGTGGGTGTTTTTTGGCAACACATGGCTCCTTTCCTGTGGTGTTACTACCCTCAAATGTGATTGTCTTTTACCAACAGACCACACTTTTTTCCAGCAGTGGTAGCACTACAAAAATCAGTTACATCGCTGCGTTTTCTGCCAGGATAGTACAACTATCACAGCAACAAAACCATCTGTGTTTCCAGAGGCGTTTCGCACCCACATGTAGGCGTTTATTAGCTACCCCTTTCTGTGTCACCATTCCAGGAGAGTTGCAAACGTTTTTGTACCTACACCGAACCACACCTATATTACAGCATGGTGAACATATCTACTACATAATAACGTACAAATGTAACGCATCTGTGGTTTTCAGAAACATATAATACTAACATTTGTACAGGCGACTGGGTTGGTCTCTTTATACGCAGACCAAACTGTTGAGGAACAAAAAAGTTCACCTGTGCTTTGACTTTTCGATGGTACACAGCTATCTGGCAAACGTGCGGCCGATGTTGCGAGGGGCATTTGGAGCCTGTTGCTCTAAACACGTCTTATCAGCGCTCAAGCTGTTGTCCCTGCTGGACAACAAGTGTGTGAGCAGAGCGAGGATGTGTGGATGAGATAGCACAGCGCTCATTAGAAGGGCCTGGGGACAGCTGCGGAGATAGCGCTTATTAATCTCCTGACACTCTCTCACACACAGAAAGTACACTTTTACCTTTGAGAGGGAAAAGACAAATCAATGTATGCCAAAGAATCACAGACTTCACTGATTTGACTGTGCAGGATTGACAGAAAAGAAGAATATAGAAATGATGATGCATAGCCCACTTTAGTTTTTATTTTGTCTCTGGCTGTTTAAAAAATAAAGTAATATTGTTCTATGAAGTGACGGCTGCAGTGTTACAATAAACACATCTGTGTGTGAATATCTTGGAAGATGAAAAGTGTAGTACCAGCATCGTCTTTCTTCAGGAACCGAAAACTAAGAGCATTCCATTTCCTGCTCATGAAAAAAGCCCCGCTGCATTTTCCCCTCACACTTCCCTTAAGTGGAGATAACATCTGGGATAAGAAAGCAGCAAAGAGTGAGAGGGAAGAGTGTGTGTGTGTGTGTGTGTGTGTGTGTGTGTGTGTGTGTGTGTGTTCTTCAAAGCTTGCTGTAGTGTGTGTTGGATCAGCCCTGGGGAGAGCGGTGTGGGAGATAAGCCTGTGACAGCTGCCAAACACCTCTGTGTGTGTGTGTGTGTGTGTGTGTGTGTGTGTGTGTGTGTGTGTGTGTGTGTGTGTCTGGGCCCCCCATTCAGAGGGAGTGTTTCTGAATCCCAGCCACCTGCCAGCTCGGGTCCCTGCTGGCAGGTGTGAGTTGGTCTGTACGTGATTCAGACCGCTGATGAACGTGGAGCATATGTGGCGGTCTAATCGCCAGCATCTCGCTGTAATAACATTAAGACGGGCGCATTGATGGAGAGATTACGGGAAAGCGAGGGCCCGTGAGGGCCGATCATATGATTGGTACGTGGCTGATTCAGCCTCATGAAGGAAAAAAGTGACCTTAAAGGTAAAATATCACAAACACGAGGATGATCATAGAGAATATGGAGCCCCACAGTGTTCAGTATTGAATTAATTAAGTCATGTTGAAATAACAAATCACATTAATAAATAGTGTAAAACATTATCGACTTTATTAAAACTCAACTCATTATTAGGAAATGTTCTCATTTAAAAAAAATGGATTTAATTCTTATCAAATCATAGATATTTTAATTCAAAATAGCCTCTTACAAACGCCAGCTTTTTAAAAAAATATGTATTATATTGGCATTTTTAAAAGGGTTTCCACACATTTTTATGGACAAAATTTCATGCTTTTCCACTACTTTCCAAGGAACCATTATAATTGTTTTGTTTTTTTTATTTGGCCCACTTCCCCAGTGTTTTACAAACATATTAGATTCAAAATCTATTTAAACATAATTTCAGCTGGCAAACATGACGCGAGAGACGGGGCACAGAGAGAAAATTACAAAATGTACGCAACATGATGCTACGTTACGTCGACAGCTACAGAAAATAAATTTGCTGTAATTTTACATAACGTGGAAGGTTATTCATGGAAGATTACAATAAACATTTTAATACTCACAACAACATTACATGACTTTTTAAAAACCTTTAAAGATTTTTACAAATTCCATGACTTTTACAGGCCTCCTTCATTTATACATTTTACACATTTCATTCATGTGATTATTTATTTCATGTCTTTTAAAAAAAATGGATTTCATATCGACCACTTTGGGCTTCCATAAGAGAGTCCTAAAATCGCAAAAGTGCATGATTGCGTGAGAAATATGAACTTGGGGTCGATATTAACGAGTGAAAATAGCAATGACAATAAATCAGCAGTCTCTCAGATGTGTGGGAGAGCGGAAGAAAGTTTTCCTGCCTGACATCACCGGGGGTCAGAGGTTAAATTCACAAGCAGGTGGCCAAGCGAACCAGGACGTTTCTTTAAGAGGCTCCATTATTCTGCGGCCAGACCAAAGCAGGCCGAGCCACACCATCTGTTTCAATAACCTGTTGTCTTAAAAATGACAAACTCATACCAGAAGATTGCGATGTTTTTCAAGTAAATGCATTTTCTCAGGATCTCAGACTGACTGCGGTTGGCTCCGCACCACATTTGCAAATTGGAGGGTTTGTAGCCAGTGTGAGCCGAGTTCATCGCTGTCAGATAACAAGCTCATGTTTCCAAAATGTCAGCTTTTCAGGAGCTTAGAACAACAGCAGTGTTTTGCAGCTTGATGACACTGCATTTGGTTTCACGAGTTTTGGAGTTTCTCAACTGACAGGGGACGATGTAACCACGCAACTGGAGTGAAAACATGAAAAAAATCTGCACAACCGGAGCTACATGGTTTTCAAACTGTGCCACATGGGATAGTTTAAATCTGAGTGCTGAATGTTTTATTTCACTTAAAGGCATCATGACTCGCCGATCTGCAAAATGTCACAGTGTCTCTCTCTCTTTCCTCAGCCTGCCACTGTAACCTGCACGCCCGCCGCTGTCGTTTCAACATGGAGCTGTACAAGCTGTCGGGGCGGAGAAGTGGCGGCGTCTGCCTCAACTGTCGCCACAACACGGCGGGACGCCACTGCCATTACTGCAAGGAGGGTTACTACAGGGACATGACCAAGTCCATTTCTCACCGGAGGGCTTGCAAAGGTAACATGACACAGGACGTGTCAAAGGTTGGATATTATAATGTTTTATGTGAACTGTCAACAGTGTTTTTGCAGCTTAACTTTTTGATAATATGCAGGATTTTACTAAAAAAAAAAACCCCCAAGGAATCAGTGGTCCCTTGTGAGCCACCGTCAGTGTGAGGTGGTGTATTATTCTACAGTGACTCCGCCCTCTGACTCGATCTTATTATTCTCTGTGCTTGGGGCGTTTATGGGCACTCGGGTGAGTTTCAGGCTTTATAAAAAGGTAGCAACCAGCTGCCAGACTGTAAGCACATCCAAGAGACACAGCGCCAAAAAAACGCAAAGATAGTGAGGCGAAACAAGACTAAATCTTTAGCTGGTGAGTGTGTTAATAAACAGTAACCAATAATCCTGCTTAAACTCCTCTGAGGTTTGGGTTCAGGTAATGTTTTATACACATGCTTCTCAGCAGTACTCTGTTCACAGTAGTGTAAAGTAGCCCAGAAAATATACTGAAATACTGTACTTTTAAGGTGCTTATTTACTTTTCACTTCTGTTATTTTATTCCTCTACTCCACTATATTTAATTGTTAAAGAGAAGTGTAAATAAATAGGCTTTATGTCATGCGATCCCTTACAAAAACAAAACAAAAAGTCCAAGCAAAGATTCAAGAAGCCTCTCAGATTTATATTATGACGTCTAGAGGGAGAAACACTGGAATAAACTACCTAACTATCAGTTAGGTAATCAGTTACAGTGGCAAAGTGCTGCTTACACATCAATTCATCAGAACACGGATTTCCATTTAAGATTTGCACAAAACGTAAACAACATTTTTGCAATGTAAAATAATAAATATAAAAATAATAAAACAAAATTGCGATGGGATGACGCACATAAGGGCGCACATGCAACATGGCAAAGGTATGTGAAGTTCAATATGTTGTCAAGCTGCACAAAAAGAAATCAACTTTGGCAAATGTCGACTGACTTCAAGATCTGTGTGCTCTTAGTGGACAGGTTTACAGATTTGTGCAAAACTTGCAATATTTTCAAAATGTTGCTAAAACACAATCGCAATGAGATGACTGTGTTTCCACTGAGTGATGTTATGCGACTTCTCCGCTGGCGATAACATCCCAGTAACCATGGTGATGGATGTTCAAAACATTAGCAGCATCATTTCTATTGTAGCCACCGCACTAACCGTCATTATTACCAAACGAAGGCCACGTAGGCGTGTTATGAGAGCGATGATGGAAAGACGAACCCCTTATACGTGAGAGCAGCCACGTATGAGGGATTTCTGGGAGCTGATAGTTCACGATTTCACAGAGGAATTGTGGATTTAAAACTTTCTGATGATCTTTCTCTTTAACAAAAATGTCTTTCTTTGAAGGAAACCTTTCAATAATGCTGTCACTTAGAATGACAATATGAGCCCGTCAGTGGCAAAAACAAACACTTTTAGTGGACATAAATTGAGGGACGAACACGCCCCAAGTGGTTACATCGCAGCCTATTTCACCGCTGCCATACTGGAACAATTTCTAAAATTTTGTTCCTATTACTCACAACAGACTACAGGCTGAAAAATACCAAAGCTTCCCTTTAAGTTAAGGATCTGTGTACTTCTTCCACTCTGCGTTTCACACTTCAGGCATTAAAGGAATTCTTTAAAAAGTTGAGGAGAAAAGCGCCCACCTGTCTTGGTGTAGGTGAAGTGACCCGTGCAGCTCCCGGCTCTTTGGGGTCGTCTGTGGATCCCTGACAAGACAAACATGACAAACAGAACAGAGGTGTGAGCTGATCCACCGAGCAGAGCAGTGGAAACAACTCGCTAATCGTCCCTCTCCTCTATTCAACACGAGGGCCGAGAACAACACCGCACACACAGGTGTGAGCGCATACGTCAGGTGTGAGAGCGAGCGGCCGAGGATTAATGTGCAGGGAGACAAAAGCTGGGCTCCTTCTGTCTCGCAGCACCTCGGGGAGTAGAGACAAGCTCTGAGCCGCTGAGCAAACAAACTGCTGTCACTCTGGCTGTATACTCACCGCAAAAATATCCTGTAGATGCATAAAATGCATAGATACAGTCAGTGTTCAGTTATAGCTAAGAGGCGTCCTTTTTATTTAGTTAATTGCAAGTTTCGAGACGGTAAATTCAGGGCAACAGCAGCGCCTTTAGCCTATGTTTTGACGACGTGCTGTAACGCTATTAAACAGGGATTTGCAGTGGCAAGAACACCAAGTCCTTGGAAGCTCAAGACTGTTTTAGAAGTGGCTGAAGATAAAGCGTCTAATGCTTTTTGTTTAACCAGAAACAGTCCCAAAATCGCCATCATCAAACCCACCAGACTCCATTAAAAAAACAAAAAACCCCAGTAATTTTAGCTGGACAGCGTATTTTCACATCGAACTGGGTGAGTTAAGGATTTATTTCAACCAAACCAGAGTTGGGGATTGTTGGAAGAGTGCAGAGGAAAAACCAAAACTATTTTTCTGAGTTTTATTTTGTTTTTGTCAACTTTGAATGAAGTGTGTTTTATGATGATAAAATTACCGTTTATTTAAATGTCGTCAGTTGGGTTTGATGATTGGGATTTTGGGACGGTTTCTGGTTAAACAAACGCATTTTATTTTTAACAAGTTGTCAATCAAAATGTATTTTTCATAATGTTGTCAGACACTTCTAATAGCAATCTGAGCCTGTCACTGGCAAAAACAAACTTTTAGTGGATGCACATTGAAGGCATGAACGTGCTCTGAGTGTTTTTCATCCTGGCTGCTATTTGAACTTTTCATAATACTGGACCAATTTTAAAAAGATGCTGTTTCTATTAGTCACTCAGACACAGAAACATATGAAAACAGGGTCCAAGTTGCAAAATACTCTTTAACTCTGGGTTTTTAAGGTTTTTCGACATGCAAAAAGCCACACAGCAAATCTTCAGAATGGTGGCGAATACTTTGTTTTTCTACTCGGAGTAAAAGTTTGAGACATTTTTTGGGCGTTCCCATGAATGTACACAGTATCTGTGGCCCGTCTCAGAGCATGTGACAGCATGTTTGCCTACAAACACTGGCAAACATTAATGTTAATGTGCTGTTTTAGGAGAGAAAGTCTGTTTATATGAGGGAAAAATCTTCTAAAATCAAACAGATTTTATGGCAGTACTTTTGCATGCTGCTTTTGCACAATACTGGATGCCATTGTACATTTATATCACAATTACTTACCACACTAATGAAACATGAGTGACTTTGGGCAGATGAACATTTTGTGGTCTTGAGCAGCATTCACCGCTGAGCTATGATTGGCTGATGACGGGATGCCCGTCCTGCGGTGCCTCCATCCCTGGTACACCGCTGGCTATTTAAACACAGAAACAGCAACATGATATTTCCTGCTGCATGCCACAACAGTGCTCAGCTCTCAATCCACTCTGACTCAGCATGCATGAAATAAAAGAAAAGGCAGCAGATATACAGAACTAGAACAGTGACGGGAAGGTTTGCATGGGAAGGCAAATTTAGCATTGAAAAAGGAAACATTTGCACAAGTTCCACTATAAAATAAAACACAGGCATTATAAAAAATATTTTATTTTGATATTTGTTTGCATTCTACTGTGTTTGTAGCCTCCCTGCTTTTATATGATATGCATTTTTATTTTTTCCAAGCTGTTTTGTAATAAGAAGGACCTGATAAGTATAATAAATAAGCACTGTCTTTGAACAGTGAGTTGTTTTTGAAAAAAGTAAGTTAATGGATTGATTTTTAATTGTCAAAAGTGTGTAATTAAGTAAAACCCTTCAGGCATGCGTTAATATTATACACACTTGTATGACTCTGCACACAAAATGCACTTTTCAAAATCAAGCTTTAAAAAGTATTATACATTAAATAAACTAACATCAATTCTAATCATAAATATCAAATATTGATATTGTCAGAATTTGAATTTAACATGAATTTTAACGTGAGGGTTTTTGGGGACTGAATCACTCTTGGAGCCAGCTTCTAGTGGACATTAGAGGAACTAAAGTTTTTGGGCACTTTGACTTCATTTTTCAGCATGAAAAGTTGCTCTTTCTGTATAACAGTTTAATTTACTCCACATTTCACATGATAGACTGAATGAAATCTACGAGGTAATGAAACATCACGGTGCTGCTTTGTCATTTGTCTTGTAATGACAGACTGACTGTATTTTGCACCACTTAAATCCCAAAAGTCCCCTAATGCAAAACCACAGCCTCCCTGCCTTCGGTGCTCCAAACTGGACAGATTAATTAATTTCAACCTGCAGTGGGGGTCCTGCGGAGCTGAATGGCTGCTGAGGGGTGCGGTGCAGTGAACCATGTACCAGCTTCATCTCTGTGGACTCGCTGAGCCCAGTTAAGGGCTTAGACTGCCAAACGTACGAGGGGGACGGGGGAAAAAAAACAAACTGTTAGGGGTGGGGGGCGTGCACTGTGGTTCTCCAAGAGCCGTGTTTACACTGCGCTTGATGAGGGGTGAAGTTGTTAATCTGGGAAATAAAGCATGAGGCATTCCACGCTGCCGCTGGAGATGTAGGCGCAGAAGAGACATTTTTTTTCACTAAACCTCCAACGATTAAGTAAATCGTTGCGAGGACATTTTGAGATGTGGAGTGTTGGCGAGGGAGGAAGGGGGGCCTTCAGGAATGGGAAATGAAAGCAGACTTCCTCCTGGCTGTGCTGGCGCAGCGCTGTATTTCCTGTCCAACAACAGCAGAGTGGGATGGTTGGCTGATTTGAACAATAAATATAGAGGTTTCTAAGTGATGTCACATCGCCCTGTATTTGTCACCTGAGGAGGGAGGCAGCAATCAGGCTGTTTAGGTTTGATCCCAGAGCACCGTGCTGCGTATATGAAGGGGCGAAGGGGCTTTAAGTGTTCAGGTTACTGATCCAGCTGTTTGGACAGACTTTGCAGAGATCTATGGATGCTGCTACATCCATTCATTAGGCAAAGCAGGAGGCATCCCCCTGAACCAAACTACTCCCCAAATATAGCTTGTGAAAATGTTTAAACTGGCGCAGCGAAACAATGCTGCGACCAACCATTTGTCATTTTTCAGCAAAGTGCAGGAGATCTATCAAGCTTGTGTTCAGCACAGCCACATGCAGTAAATCGATCCCAGCGCTGCGTCTGAGACGGATCTCCGATACAAACTCTCAACACGCTCTCGTAGGCCGAGTTGTACTGTGGAGCTAAAACTGTGACTATTTATTGTTACACCTACTTGCCCAGAGACTACAGGCAGAAAATAGCAATTTGCTAAAACCTGCGTCTCTCTTTGTTTTATATGAGGTTAAAGTTTAATTATGCACGGTCCCTGTCTAAATAAAATTACATTACTTTAAGGTTTGGCATCAAAATTAAAATTTGGCATTGAAAAAGGAAACACTGGCTCTAAAAACAACGACATTCAAAATTATTTTGATATTTTTTCGCATTATGATTTTTTTCTTTATGTCAGACTGCCAAGTGAAGCGTGGGTCCACAAAAGTTCATTTTCTTTCAGTCCCACCAGGATTTTGCACGCTGTTTTTGGGATTATTGCAACCTGAAATGCCTGATTTCATGGCAACTTTTCTGGAAAAAAGATTTTTTTTCCCGTTTTTAATAGATTATTTTTGGGACTTTTTGCCTTAATTTGACAGGACATCTTAAGCATGACAGGGGGAGAGAGAGGGTGACATGAATTAAAGGGTGAGGTCAGAATTGAACCTGCGACTGCTGCAGCAAAAACATAGCCTCTGTAAATGGACCACCCACTTTACCAACTGAGCTACTGGGCACCCAAAATTGAGAAGTTTTAATGTTTATAGGTCATTTTTAGCAATAAATATGCAGGGGCAAATGACATTTTCAAAAACTGTTATAATGCCGTCTCGGATTCAGAGCTTATTACAAGCTTGTTACAAGTATTTAGAGTTTCCCCCAAAAAATTATAATCTCTTTGTGATGATGTCGTGGGGGTTAGATGGGAGGGAGGCAGTGATTGGCTATTACTGCCGCTGAAGCGATGCTAAAGGATGGTCTGAAGGAGCTGCTCTCTCTGCACGGTTAGCACGAGCTTACACAGCAGCAGCAGCAGCAGCAGCAGCAGCTGATATCCGACAGCGAGCCGTAAATGACCCCAACGAGCTCACATAAGCTGACATAAAAATGGACAAGGTACAAAACCTGATCAAATTTATACTTAAAAACTGTCGATTTATATTTAAGAAACTTTCATAGTTTGACATGGCAGACAAATTTGACCAATTTTAGCAATAATAATAACCTTAAACGCTAATAAGTAGGAAGGCCGTCAGGACTTTATACTTGTATTTTAACAGCATTTCAAATAGGCCAATTAAGCGGGACAGACTGTTTTGGGACAGATTAAACAGATTTTCCTATCTTGGACTATGGAACAAGGACATTTTATTTATTAAACAAACAAATCACAAAGTTTTTAGATATGTTGCATTTTTTGCAAATTCACTTTTGCACAGTCAGTCTTCAGGTGTTGAAGAGTTAAAGAAAACATTGAACAAATTTGCATTGTTTGCCATTTCGTATTCGCAAAGCCATGCTCAGGCTTTAATTTTTGGTCGATAAACTCTGTACAGTAGCAGTCAAAAGCAAACCTTATTCTTAGAAACGGTCAGACTGAAAACTTCTCTCTATGATCTCATTGTTCATTTTTACTGGAATCCTATGTGATGATTATTTTATTGCATTTATAGTTTCCAGCCCTCCCTCATTTTTATGTAAAGAACAAACCAGTGTTGAATGATCAGAAGAAATAAACGTAATCCCTAAAAAAATTAACCATTTGATTTTTGTCAACAGATAAACTGGGAAGACACTTTTACGATACAAATTAACTCAAAGAAAACAAAGAAGTTAAACCTTTAAAAACAAAAACAAAAAAGAAAAGCTTTAACAAGCATCTCGTTATGTTCATGAAGCTTCATAAATTCCAACTAAAAGCAACTCAAACCTCCGCTGGACCACTTCAAGCACATTTCAAATGACTCTGCTGGTACATATAACACATGCAAGCCTAATAGGGAGGCTGGGCTTCCACTTCAAACACTGGCTTTATGGTAAATGTTTGGCAGAGCACACACACACACACACACACACACACACACACACACACACACACACACACACACACACACACACACACACACACACACACACACACACACACAAACAGAGAGAGAGAGACAAATTTCTCACTTTTAACGTGCGATCCTCCAAACTAACAGCTTAAACAGACTTTGAAGTGCGTTCCACTCGTCCATTAATGGGAAACATTATTCAGGCAGTATTTGCCTGTAAGGAACTCTTTGCCAAAAAGCTTTACATTGGAAACTCAATCTGAAGAGCACACAGAGTGTCTGATCACAACGCTGCGGAGGACACAAAGAGCCGCTCTCAAGAAGCTCAAAGACGCCCCTCTGCACACATGCATTTTGCGTTACACACAGTAGACCGAAACTGTGCGGTGAGGGTGAAATACTATAATTAATCAAGTTATTTACTCTTGTGCGTGCCTTCCAGAGCAGACCTAATGAAGAATCCCATGGTCATTATGGGCGGAGGGAAGCGGTTTAATTTGATTGAGGTTTTATGCTGGTGCAGGGCCCAGTTCCCCATCTGTGATGGTCTGGAAGCAAAACACAGCTCGCTCTAATGTGAGTGATTCCTCTCTAGGTTTTCGTGTCGGATGACTTTTTATTGTATGGAATATGTAGAGTCAGCAGAAGGCAGGGCGGAGACATGCCGTAGCCATTTGAAAGCTGATATTTGTTTTGTAAGAGCGCTGGTTTTGCAAATTGCTTTTCATTTCTCAAATCACAACTTGTTTACTCGGGTTCAATCTGTAGCTTGATGTTCTTGTGTTTTTTCCTTCCACAGCATGTGATTGCCATCCGGTTGGAGCAGCAGGGAAGACGTGTAACCAGACAACAGGACAATGTCCCTGCAAGGACGGAGTGACGGGAATCACCTGTAACCGCTGTGCCAAAGGCTACCAGCAGAGCCGCTCTCCCATCGCCCCCTGCATCAGTAAGGACGGCTTCTACCACCCTCACACACCATGACTGGATCCAGTTAATTTTCCATGTTAACTACACATTCAACAACCGCTTTACTAAATAAGGAATACTTCATAGTTTATTGCAACGCAATCACCCGAATAAATGTTGGCATTGTACATTTCTGTTAACCACTGTTGTTTACATGTGGTAGGTTGGGCGGCGAGTACTCTTTACGTTTATTGAATACCAATATCCAAATTGAGTATTCAAGTACTCATGCCCATCCCTAGTTTCCTCAAAGGTCAACTCTGTTAAAACAGCTTGCTATTGGTGTACAGTTGAAGTTGATGAGAAAAATTCAAAGGAATTACAATGCAAGTGTATTCATTAAAGCCTCATTCCCACTGCACAAAAAACCCTCTAACATCTGGCTTTTTCATGCAATGAAAATGTGTAAGATCGACATTTACATCCAGGTCAAATGACTCTGCGGTAGACGTGTTTTTACTGCCTTCGGCTTCAACTGGCATTAATGGAAACATAACACTCAGGTGAACACGGTAATTTCTGCTCTTTAACCAGTGAGATGCAATGACTTATTGTCGCTAATTACCCTCCGTCTCCTCCTAAGCAGCTCAAACATTAGTACAAATTAGTCCGCATTGAGTTTGAAAGAGAGACTGGATAAGTAATAGATATATAAAGAGAAGAAACCACTGAAAAGTTTTCATAGACCTCTGTGCCCGCTGCTGTCGACTGTTTACCTGTTCTTCTGCCTGTCTGTAATGTTGCACGGACACACCAACAAACCAATCTACACACACACACACACACACACACACAAAACCTGACAGAAATGCAGACTCATCTGCTGCAGCAGTGTGTTCACTGGCTCTGGGAATGTAGTCTATTTCCTTTATTTAGTGGGTTTACACATATTTGAAAAAACCACATGCAAGTGCTAATTTTGGTGGGAAAGGGTTGTGGGATGTGGGATTTCCAGTTGTATTATTGATCACATTTCTGCTTATTTTTCAACTTCTGGTGAGACTCTGCCTTTAGCAAAGCCAGCTTAGCCAAATCCTACAGTCCAAGCTTTGATACCTAGACTCCATCATAAATACCTAACCCTCAGAAAACCTCAAACCTGAAAAGGACAGGACGCGCTCGTTACGCCTGAATTAATGGCCCACACTCATCTCGTGTTATTTTTCAGATATTTTGGATAGATATTTGTCTGTTTAAACCAGAGCCTGGATAAACAGACCATTAGAGCTTGCCTAACATGGCCCTGTGTGCCTTCAAACACTGTTAAACTGTTCGTCTTGCCATAAATCCACAGAAACAGTCCAAGGGAATGATGGCTGATATGTTTATTGGCTGTATCTGCTGCCTGCAGATTCCAGGCCCGCGGCAATAAACGCCAACGCCTCACAGAAACAGAGACAGGTCGCCGGTCGCTGCTGCAGCTAGGAGCATCAAGTAGCTGGCTGGCACGAACAGATAAGATAAAAGAGATGTCTGTGAGGACACGTGCACACCAACAATCGTCCACTATGTTACTGAGGTTGACATTTCTGATAAAGTTGTGTGTGGAAATTGGACATGGTCTCTGTGGACTTGTTTGGCTCGAATCCACAGCGATAATTTAAACCTGTGAACCTGCTGGAATAGGATTTCTTTAATTTTGTTGGGAAGGAAACAAATGTGGTGTAAAAGTTGGAGGAAATGGGTTTTTTAGAGAATATATTTGGTTTCTCGTATATATTTTTTTGAGATAATGGCTTTTGGTTTTAATAGCATGATATTAAATTTTTGTGATTTCCAACTTCCTGCCAGCTCCAACTTTAACGAGACCGGCGGCCTTGGCTCTCTGTACCTATAACTGAACATTAATAGGAAACTCACGGTCTTGTTACAAATTTTTCAGCACATCTGTGTGTCAAAATCAGCTGTTTATTAACAAGGCATCCTGTTAAATCCATTCATATTCATCTGAGGGTTTTTTTTACAGGGGTGCAGTTCTGCTCTTTGGAGAATAACCAGGAAATTAAACTACATATATTTCCCATCACATAAGTTTTATTCTGTATGCGTTGCAATATGATCACAATGTAAAAGTCTGTATTTATTCCTCTCCTCATCACAGAGATCCCAGTTGCATCTCCAACAGCAACTTACACCAGCTACGAGGAGCCGTCAGGTGAGTAACATGTTTACCTGATTTACTAACAATAAAACTTTTTTTTTATTACAAATTTTGTTTTCAAGCTCAATTTCACAATTTAGTGGTATTGCTCTTTTAATTAATTTTTAATATAATTGCACTTTTTGCAATTACAGTGAAACTAAGGCCCTGAGCAACTTTTGAGGGCTAAACCTAATCCCCGACCCTCTCCGTGTCACGGTACAATGTGATCTCATCCCGACTCATCATATTTTGCCCAAGCTGCAAAATATTTGCCCAAGTAGCCAAATTTGACGAGTGGGGATGAGGTAACATTGTGGCACTAAAGTAACCAAAGTCCTGAAAAAACTGCGTTTTAAAAAATCTGTTTTAGTGACCTAAAACTGTTTGTGTGTGGACGAGAAGCCAATACGAAGAAGGAAATGTTGGTTTTCAAAAGTATCTGTATACGTGCGGAGCCTAAACTGAAGTAACTGCTCCTTCACACACAAAATTATAAATACAACTTTAGCACATGCATGTTTTTCCATCCATTCACAGTCTCACTCCTCCACTAAACACACGTCAGTGAGGTCTGAGCGCCGCTGATGTAAACTCCAGATATTTTGCCAGTGCTCCCTGCGGCCTCTTCGCCTGTATTCCCAGCCTGCCCAGCAGCCTCCCCTGGGTCCCAGCCCTAATCTGATTACATGCTTCATTTGCACCAGTTTGTATTTCAATCAAGGCTGGCTGCGCCGACAGTGAAGCCCTGCCCGACCCCATTGTTCATGTGCTCTGACAGGAGCCTCCGTGTTGGACTGTCAACATTAGATGATGCGCAGCAAAAATATTTACCTGCAGTTTTAATTTCTGTGTCTCTCATCATCCCGATCACCTTGTTCGGAAATTGTAATCAACCTTTCATCCTTTCAATCAACGGTTTGCTCGGCTGTGTTCATCATAGGCATGCAGTCACATGACTTGGACTTGAGTCACAGATTTGTTGACTTTAGACTCAACTGCAAATAAAACACAAAAAACTCGCAGCTCAACACTAATGACTCTGGACTTTGGACTTGAGCTTTTTGACTTGAAAATACTTGATACCTCTCTCTCTAAGCCTAAAGATTAAAAAGTATGTTATTTAAAAAGTTGAGAAAGCAGGAGAGAGCCAAGAAGAACTAACATTACATTACTGAGCACCAGCTGAGAAGAAAATGAGGCCAAATATAATGTATAAAAACAGTAGCATGTACAAAAGCTATGTCATGGTTGAAAAAAAATTGCAGTACAAAAAACATACAGGTTGAAAATTACAGACTAAGATGCAACATCTTCCAACTTTGTAAAAACTGCACAAAAATGTGTATGTGGAGGCTAATATTAACATGCTAATGCTTGGCAATGGTTAACTTCACAGCTGGGTAAGGTTTTTTTTTTTAAATTGAATTTGTTTTAACAAAAAAATGCAATTTTAAAAAGCATTCATCATTTTTGTAAATTTATTATTGGTATTACTTTATATTGAGTATTGAGTACATTTTGCCTTGTTTAGGATTCGAGACTCTAAATTAAGGACTTGGGACTTGACTCGGGAGCATGGAAGTATGAGGACAGTGGTCACGCTTTCATCACAGATTTGCACATAATTTAAGCGATATTTTCGAAATGTCGATTAAAGACAATTGTGAGATGACTGTTTTTCCACTGAGTGATGTTATGTGACTTTTCCTCTGGCGATGACATCCCAGTAACCATGGCAATGGATGTTCAAAACATTAGCAGGTTTATTTCTATTGCAGCCACCTCACTAGCCGTCATTATTTCCAATCGAAGGCGACGAAGGCGTGTTATGAGAGCCATAATGGCAAGACGAGCCCCCCACGATTTCACAGAGGAATTGTGGATTCAAAACTTTCGGATGATCCACTGAACTTTCTCAGAGTTATGTGACGCAATAACAGCTCCTGTAGCTCCTGCTGCATCATGAGGGAGCCAGTTCCTACTGAGCACACAGACATAGCATCATGTGACCTAGAAAAGACCAAAAAGTGTCTCCATTGCAGTTTTGCGAAACATGGCTTTTTCGAATCGCCTGAAATACCATCTAATGTGAGCGTAAAAACTTTTCTTGCAATAAATGGAACTTTTTCCATCAGCTGTATTTTTCAATTCGCAATTTGTGCAATTTCAGGGTTGATGGAAACCCGCCTAGTGACGTTTACAGTGTTTGACATGAACATATCTACCTTGAAGAGAGAGTTTAAATGAGCCTTTATTTGTGAGTTGCAAAACACCGACTTGGTCCCAGCTCTGGTATTAATTAAATTACAGTATATTAATGAGTTTTCAGCATGATGCAGGTTTGTTTGAATGGGCTGAGTCACCTCTGATCATCAATCAGCGTCTGATGAGAGTGGCGCCACTGACTTCATTCAGCTTTGTTGTGAGTCCCACTTCCTACTATAGTGACTGGCGAGGCTGTGTGGAGTTTGGATTCCTGTCAGAAACTCCACACAGACACCACCCTCCAAATTAGGAGCAGTGTGGTCCCCAGGGACCCCGCAGAATGAACGTGGCACTGCTGCGGGGACACACAAAGGGGGCGTTTGTCCTCGCAGCAGGAGATTGGCCCTTAATGAGAGCTGCGGGTGTAATGGCCCAGTGCGGCGACCGCGCTAAGGGGCTAATGGGCAACGTCAGCTATCAAAGGGAGGTATGATAAAGGCCCCCAGGGGCCAGCGGGAGATAAAGAGCCCCTCCGCCCTCGGCACTTCATTTACATGGAAATCAGGCGTGCTCGATATGGACTCGTCAAATTCATTTACTTTGGGATTTCCTCTTTTCTTATTTCTCCCGCCACCCCAGAAAGCAGCCAGGCATTCCAGCAGAAATGCTTTCTCTACATACATGAATTCGATCCTCATCCCACGTCCCAAACCGCTCTTTTTTTTTTTTTTTTTTTTTGAGAGGGAGGAGAGGGGCGTTTTTTTCTTCCTCAATCATTACCCAGGCAACCTCATTCACACAGAGTATAATGGGGAAGAAAGGGGAAGACTGGACAGAGGGCTGGAAGAAATAATGAAGTTTGTCCATATTCAGGCAAGCTGAAAGGTCCCCTCTCTCTCTCAACTGCCCCCTCCTTTCTCTGCAGGCTGCCCAGCCCAGCTTTCCCACCCCCCCAGAAAAGAGCACAAGGCTTATTGCTCTGGGAGAGGCGGAGAGGGAGGGGGGCGACACTCAGAGATGATCTGGTTCCAATTTGTGTCAGTCAGTGGAAAGTGGAGGGAACAAATGATTTCAATTTTCAGTTTGGCCTCTGGTCCCAAAACTGGCTCCTTCATTACAAAAGGTAGCTGGCGCGGTGACAGAGTGACAGCAGCGGCCATCGATAAAGCCCTTTGGCAGGTTCAGGTAAAAAGGGACACCGCCGAGACATTAATCATAAGTCTGCGAGCTTCTTTCTCCCGGGGCCACAAAACGTTTAGCCTCCACTTTCTCGCCTCATGTGGCTCAGATGCTGCTAAAGGTCCCTGCTAATTTTCAGTAGGTCACTCGCTAATTTCCCCCCCGTGACCTTCCTTTGTGCGGCGGTGACCTCCGAAGCCCTCGGAGCTCACACAATGCATGCCAGGACACTGACGAGGGAGCAGGCTGGAGTGGAAAAGCTGGGAGGAGTGTAGTAAAGAGCGTGCTGACAGACACAGGAGCATCTGTGTCAGCTACAACCAGATTCACTGAAAGACATCTCAGAGACCCACAAAACCTGTGACGCAGAGGACCACATGCATCCCACTAGACCAGGGACTCTCAAATGGCTTTTTTGGGGGGGGCACTTTTGTAAAATGACAGGAAGCCAGGGACCTGTCGCAGCAGTGCCATACATGTTATTAAATTTTTAAAAGGATTTGGGGACAATTCTTGGATTTCTGGACATTTCCCAAAAATTTCCCAGATTTTAGGACATTTCTCGGATTTTAGGAAATTTCAAGGACTTTAGGACGTTTCTAGGATTTTGGGAGGTTTCTCAGATTTTAGGACATTTTAGGATATTTCTCGGATTTCAGGATGTTTCTAGGATTTTAGGATGTTTCTAGGACTTACGAACATTTCTAGGATTTTGGTACATTTCTGGGATTTAAGGAGATTACTTAATTTAAGGCATTTCTAGGATTTTAATCTGTTTCTAGGATTTTGGTATGTTTTTAGGACAATTTTGATTTTAAGAAATTTCTGGAGAAATTTAAGATGTTTCTGGGATTTTAAGATATTTCTTAAATACATTTCTTGGATTCTGGGATATTTCTAGGATTTTAGTACATTTTTAGGATTTTAGGACATTAAGGGCTTAGCTAGGACCTCTGTCAGGGGTGCAGGAGATCCTCCACTGGCACTTTCTTTGATAAACAAGCTCTATTTCAATGCTGTTTTATGCACTCTGGCACCTTATGTATACTAAAAATACAAAAACAATTCCCAGTGTGAATCACTGCATTTTACTGTGAATTCGAAAATGGTTTGGGGGGCCACTGGCTCCCTATCAGGGGCCAGATTTGGCCCGTGGGCAGTAAGTTGAGTATCAGTGCACTAGACGCTGGTGTGATGATGCTTTAGTGTGATCGATGCAGGATGAAAGTAACTATCTAACTCTCTTTCCCTCTTTCTTTCCCCTCAGATTGCGAGTCTCACTGTAAAGCTTCGAAGGGAAAGATGAAGATCACGATGAAGAAGTACTGTAAAAAAGACTACGGTGAGTGAGTCCAATATGCAGGAATGTTTGCCGCCAGATGTCAGCCAGCAGTCAAAAGGTCAGATGTCTCAATTAATCAGACCCGAGCGACGCCAATCCACACCCTGGTGCTTTTCTGCATATTTCTGCGATGGCTTACTTACACAGCCTGAGGCGATGTCAGCTGACACAAATCAATCTGAAAACATTTTATCTTCCCTCTGCTGAGAGCTTTCATACACCAAACTGACAGCTGACAAACTGACAGAACTGAGGTTTACATAAACGTGGATAATTTTAAAGTCTGGACACATAAAACTGAGCTGTTCAAGACGTATGACCGTCAGCCAACAATATGTCACTGGAAATTGCTCGTTTTTGTGTATTGATACAGCTGATCTGATCACACAGGACAAGTGTTTTCATTGACATCTAATTCTTTTTCTTGTTGTCAAGTAACACGTATGATGATACAGCTGAAAGTCTTTATACAAATGATGAAAAATTATTGTCAGCTTGGTTCAGCAGGCAGCATTTACTCTCAGATCACTATTGAACGCTTGTACAGTCACACAACAGCAGAAATATCCCGTAAGGCCAGTCAGAACGGCTGCACTGTATTCATCTCCCTTAGATTAATCAGTCTCCACAGTGCTGTGTCAATGTGGGTGGAAGAGTCCTGCGAGGCTGACTGTGGGCTTTTCCGAGGTGTTTTAATAAGTTGTTTTATTTGTTGTAACTCTTAACATCAATTCACCAAAACAGCAAAGCAGGAATGCCTTATTGCACAATCAAAAACTTCATCAAAACTTGACATTTTCAGCCTGTAGGTTGTTGTTCCTTGCATATAAAAATGGTAAAATGCAGACAGTAGAGGGGGAGAGTGCCAGCATGAGTAGTCGGCCAGTGGCAGGTTTATAGTCACAGTCTACATCTAGTCAAGACTAGTATTGTGCAGCACCTTTCATAATTTGTAAAAAATGATAGAAATAAGGACATAAGGTATGGTGGAGTCTAATATGTTGTTGAGCTCCACAAAAACAAATTGGCAAATGTGGATCTATCTGTGTTCTGGTTACCAGTACAGATTTGTGCAAAATTTAAGCAATATCTTAACTGATGTTATGCAGCTTCTCCTCTGGTGATAACATCCCAGTAACCATGGCAATGGATGTTCAAAACATTAGCAGCTTTATTTCTATTGCAGCCACCGCAACTGCAACTGTCAATATTTCCAGTCGAAGGCGACGTAGGCGTGTTATGGAGTGATAATGGAAAGGCAAGCCCTTTATACGTGTGATGCAATACCAGCTCTTGCAGCTCCTGCTGCATCATGAGGGAGCCAGTTCCTACTGACGAGCTCAGAGACACAGCATCATGTGACCTCATAGCATCATGTGACCTAAAGAAGCCAAAAAAGTGTTTCCATTGCAGTTTTGCGAAATATGTTTTTTCCAAATTGCCTGAAATACCACCTCATGCAAGCACATAAACTTTTTTAGTAAGTTTGTTAAATTCATGTGTTTCCATCCGCAAAAACCAACAAATTTAGAGAGGGGACAAAGAATGATAAGGGACACACCAAAGAATAATGATACAGGAAGTTTGCTGACCGAGTACGAGTTGCTTTGAAACCATTGTGATTGTACCGAATTTGGCAGAACTGTTGGAATACTGATTCTGACAACCAAACACACCACAAACAGATATTTAAATCCTGTCACTAGCTTTATTACAACATTTAAAGCTCGATCACTCGTCAGAACAGCCGGAGCAAAACACCACTTTCATTACCAACATGCACACGAATATTTTTAATGACGTCAGCTGTAAAAAAAGGTCTTTAAGAGTCAAAGTGTGGATGTCTCAGCTTTGGTAAGCGTACGGTGGATTTGCAGAGGAACAGACCACACAAGTATGGCAGATCAGCTCCATCCAGCTCAGTCGGCCCGAGGCATTTGGCAAAACTGTGAGACGTTTTAGAGCAAATCCCAAACTGATAAGAGACGCCAAAACACACACAGCAATCACATGAAGTTGTCAATGAATCCACAGAGAAAGTGGTGCAGCTGAAATACATCTAACAATGCAGTGCCAGGTAAATAAACAACATATTACAGGGTCTGAAATGATATATTAAAGCGTTGGTACCACCAGAATAAAGCGAAGACAGCTGTGTCTCACAAATCAAAAACTTGGAAGGAGAGGACGTTTTGATGATTGATACTGAGCCATTATGCTTCAAACAAAAACCACAACAAAGACGAGTATCATACCTGTAATTCCAGCACAGGAGGACATAAGAATAGAAAAGAGACTGTTTTTTTAAAATGCACTATCCAACTGTGCAGCTCTGCCTTTCACTCACATGGCAAACGATCCACTGCACTCTTTGGATTTTCTGCACCATTAATCATCGCAATATAACAGTTTATCTGTTAACTGTGGATCCACATCTGTAAACCACAGAAACGCACATAAAAATCTTCTAAGGCCGATCCAATGTTACACAGGATGTAGTCTCTTCTCAGCCAGGTTTTTGCGAGCACTGTATCCTCTAAAAACACAGTAAGAGTCTGTAAATACATTTTTCTTTGTTAAAAATCACCCCGCTCGAACCCCTCCAGCTCCCCTAATATTGATTTCTTTCAGACAAACTTGTCTCTCATTCAAAATCATCATCGCTGAAACTTCATCTTTATAGACTTTAAACAGCGTCCAAGTGAACATTGAGCCAAATATATTTTATTCCCCCTTACAGTTGAGCAGACAGTAATTCAGGCCATTTGTTAAATTTTGCTAGGAAGCCAAATGCAGCCATTATTCATATTTCCACTGATTTAAATCTTAATCATCAGAGCTGAGACAAGCTCTGCGTCTATAAATCAGTCAGGCTGATTCAAGCAAAGCGGGCGGTTCCTGTTGCTTTTCCCTCTGAAGTTCCCCAAAAAAGTTTGGAAGCAGATGATTCTGCCTGAGCTGCGCTGAGGCAGGATGACAGACATCATCGCTTACAGGGTTCATACACATTTTTACCAATAAATTTCCACGACTTTGAAGCAAACTTCAAAGACCATCCGTACTCCGAAATGACCATCGATACTCCTTATCGGTTCTTTTTCATTACTATATAAAAGCTTTTCAAAATATAATTAATTAATTAATTAATAAAATAATAAATTCAGAACAGGATTAGAAAGGAATATTTACATATAACTTAGGGAGTGTGCTTTATTTGTGAGAGGAGAGGGGGTGTCAAATATTTTTTTCATGCACTGGGAGGGAGGTATGTTTTTTATTTTGGCTTTAGGGGAGGGGCATATAAATTTAAATGGCTGTGTAATGTATTTATTTAACTGCTAGTATGTTTTCTTTAAAAAATGTAGGTCATTTTAAAAATAAGGAGATTTATGAAGAAAGAAGACTTTTAGGTGAAATTTAAAGAAAAATAGGATTTTTTGGTTCTTTAAATTTTTTTTGGCAATTTCTCTTTCTTAAAAAAGTTGAGCTTTGTTTTTTTCCTTTAATATTTAATATTTATTTATTTTATTTTTTTAAATGGTAATTTTTTTCTCTTCATTTTTTAGGTGATTTTTATGTTTTCTTTAAAAAATGCCACCATAGGCAAAAACATTAAAACCCGAAATTATTGTTCAATTTTCAAATATCTGGCAATCCTTCAACACATCATGTGTTATTTCACAGGTTTGTCAAAACAAAATTCCATGACTTTTCCATAACTTACAGGGTATATTTAGATTTCTAAAACTTTTCCAGGTCTGGGAATTGCTATGTGCAAATTCCATGACTTTTCCAGGTTTTTCTTGAACCCCGTGCTTAGCATGCACTCCCTCCGTCTCGGCCTAATTCATTTCTCAGGCCTGTCGCCTTGCTTTTGTGGGTCTCTCCTCTGTTCTTTGGGGGCCACAACCCCCATGTGTGAGTGGTGCTGCAGGGCCCCGGGGGTCACGGGAAGGGGCCCTCTGTTTAAACACAGTTGTGCGCTCTGCCGGCACCGAGCATTCCTCGGGGCACAAACAGGTGGTAAATTAGGCAGACGGTGACGGATTGCCACCCCGGAGAGAAAGAAATATGTTTTGTTTATTCAATTTTTGTTTTTCATCACTGCCGTAGCTACGGAGACGGGGGACACAAAGGGATTATATTCTCGCCTGACACCCTCCTCTGCACACACGCACCCTCCCCCTGCTGCCACAGGGGGGGACAATGAATCAAAGGGCCGCGTGTTTACTGACGCTCCGGGATAGTGCTCAAAGGCAGGGCCCCCCAGCCTCCCCGGCCACCCCTCTGCGCTCACCCAAGGGTAACAGGTCCCTGATCATTCACTCAGCTGATAACCAGAGGGGACAGGGGCCTCAGCGCGGTAATTAAGCGAGCTCTAATTTCATTAGCCCTTGCTTGTTGGTGGCATGCGGTGTCAAGCTGCAGCACACCACCCAAAGAAGATAAACCCAGCTGGAAGTTTGGCTGTGAAGGAGGCTCGGTTGGCAGCCATTGTGCGAGCGCAGGATCATCTCACACTTATCTCTCACCAAACAGTGTCAGCGTGCACTATTTTGTCATAGATTGTTTGACCCTGTGCCTCTCTCTGGTGTCTATTTAGCTCAGAGTGGCAGAAGGTGTGTGGATTTGCGTGTGTTTAAATAAGCGGCGCAGACTGAGAACATACTTGAGGCAGAAAGAGAAAGAGGCAGAGAGACTGGACGCTGTAACCGAGTCTCCTCGGCCTGGACAGGAGAGCGCTATCTCCGCCGGATTCTCACGCTGCGGAGTTGGATGGGGCTCTGGGAGCAGAACCCGGATAGCTCATGAGGTCGGAAACACATCCCGATTCTCCTGGAACTTTTTCTGTGGCTGGGAAGACAAATAGTGGCCCCTCCTCCCTCCCCCTCACACACCCTTTATGTGTCTGGATGAAGGAGAGGGCTGCAATGAATGGCAGGGCTGTGAGAGCTCGCTCTACTCAGCCCAACAAACCTTCTTTCTTCTGAAATTGTGTGCAATTTGCTCACACCATGCATTGACACACATACTCAAACAGCCCACTCCTCCGGTTCTCTTCATTCTTGGCAGAGATGGCGGACGACTGATGAACACTGAAAGTGATCATGTTCAGCCAGGAAGGCAAAGAAAAAGCTAACATACCTAGCTGTCTGAACAAAATGAGAAGGAAATAAACTTTAGATATTATTATTATAGATGTTATCTTGCAAGTAGAGCTGGGCGATATATGGCTTTAAAATATTATATACACAATATTTTAAGGCTATATCGTGATATATTATTTTTAGATTTCCTTTTAACTGATGTTAATAACTAAAATCTAAAATTATTAAATGAACAATGAAGTTGAATACACTACTGCTATAATAACATTTCATAAAATATAGTAATCAAGTGAAATTAAGTACTTTTATCATAAATTTTTAAAAAGTATTGTTATAATTAAATACATCAAGGCAGGATCTATGGTGCTTTTATTTTGAAGGGCCTGTCTCCTTTAAGTGTTGATGTTTTTGTTGTGGACTTGAAGCTTTTGGCCAACGGTTAAATGTTAGCATCGACAGAAAGTTAAAAACATGCCATGGCGCCTTGAATCATGTCATCATCAATCATCATATATTACTAATATTTCCAATCGCACAGGTGCTCTGTGGTCGCAAAATGTGACCTAACAGTCACGAACAGAGCTCTAGAAATACAAACACACACTTCACTTGCTCATATGACTGCCACTACCACTCATGAAGTTACTGCTACTGCAGCGACGTTAAATGTGGTAATTTATTAAGCTGGAAACAAACTAACAGCACTCTAGTTCAGATATCAACAGTATTTGAAAATCCCTGTAGTGCTCCATGGTCGTGAAATGTGACTAAATAGTCACGACTGGAGCTCTGCAAACAGAAAAACAAACATCTCAGCTGCTCACACTACCACCGCAGTGCAGTTAAAGGTGATGATTTATTCTCTGTAAGCTGGAAACAAACTAACAGCTCTTCAGTAATTATCATTTTGGCCATAATCATGCAGTCTAAGAGCCATCTACTTCAGTACAACGTCTCTCCAGCTGATATCTCCAACACTCGGCAGCTCACACCAAAACAATCCAGATAAAATACATAGCGCTACAGGTAAGAGGAAAAATATGTATTATTGTTTAAGGGACAAACTGTCCATTTATAGCAGTAAACAGGTTACAGATAGAACATAAATAGACAAATTAAAGATTTGTTCCACGCACATGCAGCCGATTGTTACTCAGATCTTTCCCATCATCTAATCCAATCTCCTCCAGATTCGATTAATTCTCACAGTTGTAAGTAAACCCCCACACACTTCAGCGTTAATAGCACATTCCTCACTAAACCCACGGGGGTAAAGCACTTCACTTCAAGCACAGATTAGCTCCATCACCGCTGAGCTGTTTGCCTCTTGTTGCAATCACAGTGATGGAGTAATGGCTGCGCCGCCTGACGGAGAATCAGTGCAGGGGAGCTTCTGCGGAGGGAGATTTACTCATTTCCTGGTATGAAAATATCCGTTACAAGTGGCGCTCCAATAGTTACCAGGTTTAGCTTAATGTAGCCTGAGGTTGTCAGTGTTCAGAGTCCAGCTAACACCTGACAGACCGATTTAAAAAGATCTGTTTCAGGAGTTATATTGTTAGCAGATGTGCCATTTTTCTACATTAAAAAAGAAAAAAAATCTCTTTTGGCCGTTTATGTTTGCAATAAAGAACCTAATATCCAAAACTCAGCCCGGCCACCTGAAGGAAAAGTGTTTCTCTGCGTCTCACATGGAAGTGTGCTCTCAGATGTTCTCCACCGGGCCCCTTTGTGCTCGCACAGAGAGCGCTATGGCAACTGTTGCTGTAATAGGGAGTATGCTCAGGAGCACAACAAGGAGAGGTCAAAGGTCAGAGATGAGGGGAGGGACCAGTGACACGCAGCAAAGTCAGCGATTTCTGGGTCATGTTTATACAGGAGGTTTTATTGGACCTTTTATACAGCGTTGTATAAAAGAGTTGGCATCTGTGTGCGGCCTCAGACAGATGCCAACTCTTAAAAAAAGAAGGTGTTAAAGTTTATGTCAGCGGTTCCCAAACGTCTTTTGTCCGTTCTCCACAGCCCCAATGGATGTTATTTAACACTGTTGACAATATGAAAGTAGATATCATTACACTGTTTTTCATACTGCCAAGCTGCCTGTTTTTAGGCTCATTTGTTTTGGATTTGTAGCAACTGTTACTTAAAGTGCTTACTTCTACCTAACATTTTAACTGTTTATACATTACTTTTAGCAGTTTCAACTGTTTATACACTACTTTTAGCTAACTTTTACAACTGTTTACACATTATTTTTTAGTAACTATTTTAAATGTTTACAGATTTCTTTAAGCTGTTTCAACAGTTTATTACTTTCAGCCAACTATTCAATTGTTAATACATACAGTATACCAGGGGTACATACAGTTACCCAGGAATACATACAGTATACCCAGGGGTACATACAGTTACCCAGGGGTACATACGGTTACCCAGGAATACATACAGTATACCCAGGGGTACATACAGTAACCCAGGGGTAAATACAATATACCCAGGAGTACATACAGTAACCCATGAGTACATACAGTATACCCAGGAGTACATACAGTAGACCCAGGGGTACATACAGTAACCCAGGAGTACATACAGTAGACCCAGGGGTACATACAGTTACCCAGGGGTACATACAGTAACCCAGGAGTACATACAGTAGACCCAGGGGTACATACATTATAAGCAGGGGTACATACAGTACACTCAGGGGTACATGCAGTAACCCGGGGTACATATAGTACACTCAGGGGTACATGCAGTAACCCGGGGTACATGCAGCACACTCAGGGGTACATGCAGTAACCCGGGGTACATACAGTACACTCAGGGGTACATGCCGTATATTCCATGGGAACAAGCCTCCCTGGTTGGGTATCGTTAATGATACAAGCTATCGATTTAACGCTGGATTTTCTCTCCTCCTCTTCCAGCGGTCCAAGTGCACGTGCTAAAAGGGGACAAGGCCGGCGAGTGGTGGAAGTTCACCGTCAACATCATCTCCGTCTACAAACAAGGTGAGCACCGCATCCGCCGCGGGGACCAGCTGCTGTGGGTGCGCGCCAAAGACGTGGCCTGCAAGTGCCCCAAGATCAAGCCTGGGAGGAAGTACCTGCTCCTGGGTACAGACGACGACTCCCCCGGGCAGAGCGGCGTGGTGGCGGACAAGGGGAGCCTGCTCATCCCCTGGAAGGACCTGTGGGGCCGCCGGCTGAGGAAGTTCCAACAGCGTGACAAGAGGGGGAAGTGCTAAAAGTTGGCGAAGAGGAGAGATTGAGGGCGAGGAGGAGGCATAATATCGTCTCCGGATTGCGAGGAAGAGGAGAGGATGAATGAAAACATAAACTGGAAGAATAAAAGATAGAAAGACACAGGTGAAAAGTAGGAGAGATGGGGGATTGACTGAGTGCTGCTGCTCTGAGTCGGAGCGAAGAGATTAGTGTTTTTTAGGAACTTTCGTGAAGGAGCTCATTCTACATTTGTTCTGTCTCTGTTCGTCTTTCAAGGTTTGTTTTGTGTAATTGCAGAGTTTGCACCTAATGTTACAGATATGTCACGCCCTGACGATTTTACCCATGATGCCGCTGTTTTTTTAGAGTCCCTTATTTAGATGTTTTAACCCCTTGAAACCTGGATCGACACCAGAATCTTGTGTTACGTTTGAACGCCTTTAACAAGTGCTTGAACCTTTTAAACCTGAGCAAATTGGTTTGATTTCATTTGAAAACAGCTAAAAAGGCAAAGAGCAATTTGGCAAGAGATGTCCTAAAATTTTCACGAAATTAGGAAAAGCTGCTGATTACAATGACATTTTAGCCCTTTTTTAATCATTTGACTCTTTTTTTTAAAACATTTTTCTTTTCATTTTTGTGCGCTAATTTTCAGGCATATTTTCTTGCAACTTTTTACAGGTTACTTGCTAATTTGGGGTAATTTTTTGTGAAGTTGCTCATTGCCTTCCTCCTGTGCTTTTGAAAGATTGAGCCAATTTGCTCAGGTTCGAGGGGTTACAGAGCAATGCATCTACTGTATCACTCTTCTGTTTTTCCAGAGGATCCATTTCCACTGTGCTGTGTAAAGCATTTTCGAGTTAAATGAAGAGACATTTCCTGGCATTGAGGAAATCCACTCATGTATGATAAGTTGCTCTTGTAACCTGCCAAACTTTGGATAAACTTTTTAACAGCTGAAAGTGAAAAAAATGTAAAATTATTCATAACTGTGGAAACATAATAGGTGCCATTCTGCCTGAGAGCTCCCTGCTCGTATGTGAGTGTTACCTCAGTGGGACGACTGGTGTCGTGGGAACAAAATGCCATAAAGATCCTCTGCTCGTTCTGTATAATGATCACATCACAAGTCTCTGCTCAGCGCTTCTCGATGTATCAACATTATGTTGTGGTTGTGACCTCTGCAATGTAAAGTAACCATACGCGCATACATAGACATTATTTTTAGTAGATGATGCCGTAGCATCGGCTAGTTGTAGAGTAGACATGTCAACCATGCACTTATTTTTTACTAGTCAAAAGTTTTAGAACATATGAGATATGTTCACATTTTTAGAAATGGCATCCAAAAAGAAAAAAAAAATCCCATATATGATGCAAAAAAAAAGCTGTATAGTTCAAACCCTCACTGCCTCACTGATGCAACCCAATTGCCAGAAAAATGTTGGCATTGTATATGTCTGCAAACCATGCATATGTTGCATGTGCATGCTATTATGTAGCCGAAATGCTGGAACTTCACGTGTCAACAACGCTGTGGTTAACGCACTGTCACGTTTAGGAACAAAAATGATTTGGTTATGATATTCTATTATATTTTGGGAGCACTTTCCCTGCCGAAAAATCAGTGATGTCTTATCAAAAAGCAACCACTTTGTATGACATTTTCCTGGCAGTAAATGCAAAACTATTTCAGTACAAAACCACCACTTTTCATGCCATTATTCTCGCTAGAAATTGAGCGATGTCTGCAATAAAAAGCCGCTTTTCATGGCACTATCTCAGCAGGAAACACAGCAATGTTTCTGTAAAAAACAACAGTTTTTTTTGGCAATATCTTGGCTAAAAATGCAGCACTGTCTCAGTGAAAACAAGTGCTTATTGTGACACTATTCTGGCTGGAAATGCGGCGATGTCTCTGTAATAAACCTTTCGTGGGACTATCTTGGCAGTAAACACGTCAATGTTTCTGTAAAAACAACCACTTTTTGTGGCACTATCTTGGCTGGAAATGAAACAATGTCTCTGTTTAAAAAGAATTGCTTCTCATGGCTCACTTTTCTAACCACTATTCTGGCTGGAAATGCAGCAATTTCTATATAATAAATGGGCACTTTTTATGCCACTATCCTGGCTGAAATGCGGCATTGTCTCAATAAAAACAACTTTCTTATTGTTAAACTATTGTGGCTGGAAATGCAGCGATGTCTCTATAATACCTACCTCTGCAGGGAACACAGTAATGTTTCTATAAAAATCACTTTTTGTGTCTCTCTCCTGGCAGAAATAGCAGCAATATTTCAGTTAAAAGCAACTGCTTTTTGTGGCACTATCCCAGCTGGAAACGCACCATTGTAAAATAAAATGGCTTTTCAAGGCGCTATCTCTGCTGGAAAAACAGCGAGTCACTAAATCCTAACCGTTTTTTTTTTTTTTGGCCTCAAACAGCAATCAGCAGCTTGGCAGACATCTCGCTTAGGTGACACATCATCCACCATCCCCTCCACCTCCCGATGACAAAGTCAGCTCATATAATACCTCACTTTAGAAACGGCGATATTTAGAAACACTGATATGACACACATGAAACAAGCAAATGTAATTTGCGGTTTGGACGATGCCAACATTTTTTTCTGGCGACTTACGGCTGCTCTGTATGGACTCGTGTTTCTGGTTAACGGGAACAACCCAATTCGTCACGACAGAAAACAATAGTGTTTATTCTCTAATAGAGGACTAAATGTAAGTTGGATGTCCAAAACATTTGTAAGTGAGAGAAAACTGAAGAAGTAAAGCATCTCACTCATAAAAAAAAAAAAAAAGAGAGAGAATATTGACCTATCAAGCAATGCTCAAACCACTGACACAATGCATGCTCACTATTTACTTCAGCTGACTGATGGCTAACAATGATTGTGAATTATGTACACATTTACTTTGTATACAGTATTCAGTGTTGTGGGAAAAATAACCTGTGGAGTGATAAAGATATCACAGATGTTTATTGTACAGTGCGCTCAGCACGCCGTGTCAAACGCTCGCACCTCAGAGCGACTTTCTGAGGACTGGATTTCATGATCAAGACTTGGTACTCGACAAAAAGGCATGACTGATTGTCTACGTGTTATATAGCTGTATAGTATTACTTTTTTATTTTTATTTTTTTGTTAAACATTAACTAGATCTATCTCCTTGTGAACTTAACCAGAGTTTTAAATACTAGAGGCTTAATAAATGACAGACAAATAAATGAATGTCAGAGAAATGTCTCATGTTTACGTGAGCACCCGGAGGATCTCACACACACACACACACACACACACACACACACACACACACACACACACACACACACACACACACACACACACACACACAAATACATGGGTACACTCAGTACTCTGTGCATTATACTGTATGTATCTGAAATCTACAAGGCACTTATCGAGTCTCTGCCAACTCATCTGTACCGACACATTTAGTTTTGCAGGCGTTTGCAGAAAGGTACTTCTACCAGACTTCTGCTCTCCATGAATATTATATCTGAATAATTATCTGCTCATGTTTATACATTGGCTTGTAAATGTTGTTTAGCAGTGTCCATTGCAAATGGTTGTGTAATGTCTTGTAATACTAATATATTATGTTTATCACAAATGAATATATTTAATGATACATGAAACAATGTGGTTTTTGTGGTTTTTATGGTTTATTTTTTACTTTTTTTTTGCATTGAATTGTAGATGGCTGTAATGAAAAGTATTGATACGTGTTTGGCTATTGAACAGCCTGATAGAACTGAAAATTAATTCATCTGAAATAAAGCTGTGTAAAAAAACTAATTGAGGATGATCCCAGCTGAAATGACATTTTTTAACTCTTTTCTCCTCTTACATTTAAAAAGTGTCATTATTTTTGTCATTACAACACACTACATACTGAAAATTAAACTACTGTAACTGCATTTACACCTAGAAAACTCAGAGGCAGCAGTATTCTTCATGTTTTGTCAGTTGTAATTGTAAGCTAGTATGTATTTTAACTTTGCTTGCAAAACATAAATACAAAATTATAAGTACTCAAGTCAAATAATTTCCTCGGAGAAAGCCAACAAACATGCCGCAGGATATTTTTAGCAACACTAAAGATTACAGGCCAAAAATTACAGTGTAATTATACAATAATTATTGCAAATGTAAACAGTATGTAAGTATGAGGTGAGAAGACAAGCAGTTAGGAGACAAAGGTGACGAAGACAGATAAATGGGGTAGTAATATTATTACTGGGTAACGAGGCACGAAAATGGGAAAAACAAGTTTGATACTGTTTATATTACAAAGAAATATGTCATTTTTTATTTCAAAATGATGACATTTACAAAACAGGACATAATTACTGAGCAATGTTTTGCCATTTTCATTACTTTTGTTGCTGAGGAACAAAACAAAAAAGGGTGCGCTTTTAACGCAATGTCCATAAAAAAGCTTATTAAAAAATAATAATACAAAATAAGAAAACGATTAAATACATGGCAAAAGTAAAGCTTTCTTATGATCCAATTCCAAAATCCATCTAACAATCAAAACTGGCGTCATGGAATAAACTAGATGACTGTTTCTGCCCCGTCTTATCATCAGATCATAAAGGAATAAGGAGCCATTACACTGAGGTTAACTGGACATATGGGTTTAATTGAAGTGAGGCCAGCTATTCATAAATTGAACAAATTACATGTTATATATTTATATTGTATTAAACAAGATAAAGCACTAAAAAAGTGTGAGAAAGCCTGCTTGTTACGGTGTAAGTTTTGGGTAAGCAGCCTCTTTTCACCACTTTTTACTGTAATTATAGAGTGGCTGGTTATGGGGTATGTTTAAGTTCATAATAAAGGTTTTTTGACTAAGTGAAAGTGCCACACATAATTAGATTTCTTGTCATGACATACAGTAGCTACTGTGAAAGGACCTGTGTAGTCTGAGCCAGCTGGTTCTGTCTGTACCCTGTAATTATTTATCATTTACCAGGTAATTAAAAAACAGTGTCGTTTCGGGGTTTCTACAGCTAAAGGCAAGATTTAAGCCTTTTTAAATGCCACTGAGAACCAAATTTAAGAGCAATTTACACTAACCAAAATTACAGGGTAAAAAAGAAAACATGAGCCGACATCACTTCGTTACTGCCCAAATGTAAACTGTAAAACCTGACTTTTTTTGTCTTGTGGCAGTGATGAGGGCAGAACAGAACTGGGAAATATGTGGCATTTGTGAAACCCTGAATTTAAGTCAGGCTCCGTTAAATTAAAATGTGTTACCACCTTAATCTCTCATTTGCCCTGAGAACCTAGCAAGTAAGCTTTCTAAAATTATTTTTTAAATTATAAAATTAGTTGAAAAGCAAGGTACAGGAGTGTAAGTGATTAACAGCTCAGCAGGCTCAAGGAGCACTTTACGCGCAATTTAATAATAATGTAACATTATGGAAAAAAAGAATCTTTACAATGATTATTTTGTACTAAAATGATGATTTCTTTCTTAATGATTAAGAAAATTAACATTACTTTTACTTTTGATGCCTTCAATATCCCCTTGTGCTCATTCATTGGAAAACTTCAAAAACTTTTTTAACCATAAAAAAATGGTACTTAATATTCAACCATTTGAACAGCTGTCAAATTCTGTCTGAGAATGGGAATTGAGCTGCTAATTTTGCTCAGATATAGTCCAAAAAATCCCACAGAGGAGTAGCATATTCAACATTTTAAGTGCTATTCTAGCAAATTGTAGTATGTTGACCAACTTTATTATTTTTACATATTTTATTTTGGTTATGAGAATCTCAAAATCTATGTAGAAATGCAGGAAATGGGATTAAAATGGCAACTTCTTTTCAGAGGAAGACCCTCAAATCCAAAGTTACTCGATGAGAGCTGTTTGTATTCTGAATATGAGAGGGCTCTGCAATAATTTTCCTAGCCTGAAAATATATACCATATATGCTCAGAAAAATGTGAACTCTCTAAAGGGAAAGTTGTCAAAGTGACATAAAAAATGTGAATCCAATAGTTAAGCAATGAAATGAAGCAAATGAATTAAAACATCAGCGTCAGCCAAAGAACTTCAAGCAGCTCAGATCACCATTTGTGTTGGAT